>NC_091830.1:17308469-17608469 GCF_038994185.2 Dermacentor albipictus | reverse complement strand
CTCGAAACGAGAGTCATCGTGTTAACGATAGTGCTCGTGCCTGCCACCGAGCGAGGGCGCTCACAACGCTTCCGTTGTCATGGCGACGAGAACGGAAGATAATGCCCTGGGGGGCGCGCTCCACGTTCAACGATGTCGGGCTTTCTTCATTCATCTCATCTGAATCGGTTTTTTTTTAAATTCCTTTTTGCAAGTCGCCCCGGACTGGAAGAACAGAACACGTGGAGCGTGAGGAAGCTCCGAATAACAGGGCGCGTAAATTTATCGCCGCGTAAAGGTTTTCTTGCGACAGACATTTCTCGCTGAAGCGGATTCCCTCTTGCGTTTGCTGCTCTTGGTCAACTTGGAGTGCTTAACTGGCCCGAGTTCTTAGCAAAGCAGTGAATGACAATGGTTGTGGCCGTAACGGCATTCTTTTGTTCCTTCGTTCATTCGTGCTACATAACGATGCTCTTGGCTCAAGAACGAATACGCCCGATGAGGTTCCACAACATGGTGGATTTTTTTTCCGCCGATAAATCATGGCACTTTCAAACTAATACACACTGAAACGTTACATACTGATACACGTAGTGATACACGCCGCAGCTGGGGAACGATCCCACAACCTCCCACAAGGTTATGGGATCGTTCCCCACCTGCGGCAAGTTGTTTTTTCATCCACTTTCATTTCCATTAATTGATCGTTTCTTTACTTCATTTATTACACACAAGTAATTTCACCTATGTGTCCTTGGTGTCAATGTTCTTCGCAGCGGGTCGCGATTGTAACCTACAGTTCGTAGTCTTTCCCGTGTCTTTTTAAAGCTGTGGCTTACTTCTTAAACTATTAAACGACGAGAAAAACTGCTGATAAGCGCTTTCCAAGGATTTAGAGACAGTGTTCGTGCGTGTAAATTAATTAGCGCAAAATGCCAGGGATGCATTCCTTGTTAAGAAATGAAGAGATAGACAAGTATTAGCGTTTTTAGCCGAAGTTGGATGCAGGAAGAAGAAAATACCTGAGGTGACTATTTTAGCGAGGAAGAAAATAAGCCTTTTTAACTTCCGGCAACAGGTATCTTTTTGTTCCTTTTCGAAAGCCAAAGCAATGCTCCCCACTTACAGTAAACGACACAAAGGTTAGAAAGTTAGTTATAATTAGCTGGAGTTTGAAAGTTTATGCACAGGAAACTGCGACACAAGAGGAACGAGAGAAGACAACACGAACGTTCGGAGTTTGCGTTCCTTCTTACATTCCTTTTGTGTCCGCGTTTCCTGCGCTTAAACCTTTCACGTTATAAGCATCTAAGGTATCTACCGTGGCTTGGTGTTCCTTACATTGGCATTTGCCATGTGATCTGCTTGTCAAGCGTCAAGCTGTGCCCCCTATATATATATATATATATATATATATATATATATATATATATATATATATATATATATATATATATATATATATATATATATATATATATTTCTTTTTGGGGGGTGGGGGGGGAGGGGGCATATATTATGCGCACTTCTTCAGTGGATTAGGTCTCATCCTATACACACAATGTCCGATACGTCCCTCTCTTCTGGTTCTTAGAGAAACCCTGCGATAAATTCTACGTAAGCCTTGCTAACCAACGATAATGCAGTATCCATGCTGAGCTATATGATCTTAATCTACTGCGTTGCCCTGTATATCTCATCATTTGTTTATAACGTTCTGTACGGGAGCAACACATTAAAGTGCAAGTATTCCTGCCACCGTAGCACTACTGTACTGGTCTGGCTGTCAGCCAGGAATACAAAAGAGGAGTCCCGAAAGGCTTTGGCTGACTTAGGCGAGCCGGGTCAGGTCCTGAGAAAACACTCCAGCTCAAGCTCTCGCTCGGTTTTTCAGAGAGTACCGGTCCGGAGTTCAAAGCTGGATCTGTTACGCGCTATAGTTTATTCATACTGGAGTAGGCGGAAAACGTTGGGCTGATAGAGGAGCAAAAGTTATGAAATTTGCAGTTCCTTTCCATTTGGGCTTCGTCGGCTCGGTTGCTCGGCGTTACACTTTGAGTTTCCTTGGCTTTCTTTCCGTCAATTCGCTCTTCTTTCTTATTGTGTTTCCCGCAGAATACATTGGCCGCTGTGCACCAACTATCCAACCTTCGTACTCTCCTGCTGGGATTCGATTTCGGTCATTGTAAACTCATTCTTCTTTCCTCAGGCATACCCGTTTCCCGTTCAAGTGCGCCTGCAGAAATATGTACCAGAAGTGTCAATACTTGAGCTGATTCTCCGCAACATTATTCTTTCCGTGGAGATGCGATTCGTTCTTTTGCGCCGTGGCTTTTCTTTTTTTGTTTTTTGCCTTTCTTGTGCCTTTCGCCGCGTTTGCCGAGCGCGCACCTTAAAGAAAAGGCGAGGCATTTCGGTTTGTTGGAGCCCGTCGTCCTTTGATTCCCGTCCTTTCAAGTTTCGGCCGTAAATAGCATCATGGTTGACTCGGGCTGAAATATTCAGGCCCTCGCTTTGGGGCGTCGCACGATATGCCAAACGCCCGCGTGAAGAAACCGGAGTGTTCGCTTGGGTGGGACGCGGGCATTCCTAATGGGCCAGTATGAAATCGTTATGCGAGTCAGCATTCTGTCGCTCGCTTGAACTGCGCTGTCTGTATTTGCTGCACGTAAGTGCATATTGCAAAGGTGTTTGACTGCGTAACAGCAGGGTCGCGAGCACAAACTTTGAGAAGTACGTAGCTGGAATGGAGGTAGCGTTCCTGAGTGATCTTTTTTTTCCCGCTTGAGCAGACGTGTAAAAGGCTGAACGATTTCAGCTGATTGATTGATTGATTGATTGATTGATTGATTGATTGATTGATTGATTGATTGATTGATTGATTGATTGATTGATTGATTGATTGATTGATTGATTGATTGATTGATTGATTGATTGATTGATTGATTGATTGATTGATTGTTCGCGCGTGCGTGAGGGGATTAAGACAAATGACAATCTACTCAACTGCTCTGTGGGCGGGAAGGGTCATCCAACATTGCGTCAGCAGAGACAGACATTGCCATTATAGCCGAAAGGAATGCCAGCGGATCAAGCGTGTTCGCAGGCTCCGTCGCGTAACTAACGACAGTGCCGGATTCGCAGCCAGATAAGCAAACACGGGCGTGGAGTTCTGCGGGAAGCCCAACTACGTTAGTACCGGGCACTCGCGTGCCGCCTTTCACTGCTGCAGGTTCCCCCTAGTCGTGCTCCCTTCCTCTAACCCGCCTACGTTCGCGTTATTTGTTGCGGCGCTTCTCGTTTGCAGCTGTGCTCGAAGCCAGCGAGAGGCAGCCGCGTGCGTGCGTCGTGTTCGTACACGGGAGGATATTATGCGGGCCGTGTGCATAGGTGAAGCACCGATCGAGGGATCCATCGCAGACGCGCGTCTGTGTCCAAGATCGCGTACGCTCCGCGCTGTCTCTCAAGCTCGCAGGATGTTACCTTCAGTACGTGTATTATCTCTTCTATGCGCTGTCACGGATCGGTCTAGGAAACCCGGGCGGTCTCGCATCGACCTTCCCCGTCGCGACTGACCCCGCGGGCGAGCTTCTTTGTGCGTTCCTGTGTAGTGCGCGTGGATGCTTCTTCGGGCACATTCTCGGCCCACCTCTTCCCGAAGGGCGCTTCGTGTTCTTTCTGTTTTGTTTGTTTGTTTTTCTCTCTTCTTCTTTTTCGCTTACTTTTTTGCCCCGCACGTTACAACGTTCGTGCACCCGTCCCACGCACAACACTTGGCCCCTGCGGCTATACTGCACCTCACCAACTTGCTGCAGTGCGGTGAAAACTGTGGGTCGCTGTAACGGTTCGATAGGGGACGCCTGAAAAGGCGTGCAAGAAGAAGGATGAAGCAGCACTAGTACTCGTGTTGTGTACTTCCGTTCCGTCGCCGTCTTGGTCTACCTGATCTACGGGTCACGTCAGCTATATATAATATATATATACATATATATCATCATCAGCAGCAGCAGACTACCTACGCCCACTTCAGGGCAACGGCCTCTCCCATACTTCTCCAACTACATACATATAATTCTCAAGCTTTGAACGCATGGAACCAGAATGAAGGCTCCTCCACTGTCTGTCCTTGATCGCCCTCTGCGCGACGCTGCCTGAGCGGAAACTTCACGGTAGAATTAGTTGCGTACATCGGACGGCCGAGTTTTCCTCCCTTCTCAGAACGCGCAACCGCTTCTCGTTTCTGATTAGCTCACATGGGGTCCAGCCTTAGCTGCACTGCATGGAAGTTGGTCAGAGCGAGTATATATGTAAGCCCGGTATTGTGCAATTGGCCCTCCTTTCTGCGAGGAGCTTGCCGCGCTTGTCATAGCAGATGCTTCTATGCTTCTCGCTTGTGTGTCTTCGTATACGACCGTCAGCTTGCCTCCATTCGATCGGAATAGACCAATATGGGCTCAGAGACTGCTTCTGCTGGCGATATGAAAGCTCCGTCTGTCTTTCAGTCATGCTCACTGGTTTAATGCTGCCCTTTGGTTATAAGCCTACACGCTTGTGACGTGTTGCGATATGACTGGGAGCATGCTTCGATCGCGCAGCAGTCATGGCAGCAGACTACTTTCTTCCTCGGGCTACTAACATCATCCCACTGGCAAGAGAGCACGGCACAGTGGTTAACTGACCGGCTGTCCGTAGGACGAACGCAAACGCCCGGGATGATTGTATGGTTCGGATGTGCTGCGCTCAGCTGTACGTGGCCTTAACCATATGTGCTTATCTGTAGAATTAGTAGGGTCAGCAGTAATGCACCGTTGTGTTGTGGTCAGCAGCATTTGTAGCCTTGCAGTGGTTACTTATATTCAATGCCCTTGAATAAACATCCTTCCGAAAGGGTGTCCATAGCCGTGGGCGAAAGGGAAATTTGGACGACTGGGTTGGCGTAAGAAGATGGATGGATGGATGGATGGATGGATGGATGGATGGATGGATGGATGGATGGATGGATGGATGGATGGACGGATGGACGGATGGACGGATGGACGGATGGACGGACGGACGGACGGACGGACGGACGGACGGACGGACGGACGGACGGACGGACGGACGGACGGACGGACGGATGGATGGATGGATGGATGGATGGATGGACGGACGGACGGACGGACGGACGGAGGGACGGATCCAAAATTCCTGTAGTATGCAAAGAATGCTAATCGTATTAAAAGTAAATGAAACGTATCTTGCAAAGTAATACATAAAAGCTGCATGAGCAACGATCGATATTTATCCGGTCATAGAAAAACATTTATTACCTTCAGAAGTGAATTCTAAGGGCCGTAGATACAGAGCCAACCTGTCTTCTTCTGTCATGCAAACTAGTAGGCGTATAGCCTGGCTTACTTCGTCAGCTCAATTAGTGCACCACTTCATTGCTTTGCTGACTAAACAGATCTCCGCCTGGACGTCGAGCTAACGAGCCTAGACTCCTTGTGAAAATCCGCCAGTCCGATCACGCAAGTTAGTCCTCCAGCCTGAGTCGTTCGAACGTGACGGCGTCGACAGTCGAGTCACGTGCCGGTCTCACTCGTCCCCTCCCCATCGCCCACTAACTTTCACGTTTCCACGGGCCACGTTTTGCTTACATCTCGCCTCAGTAAAGAAAGAACACCGAGAACATAGACACGCGCAAGCTTTCGCCGATAGCACACGAAAAAGATTAAAAGGTAACGAAACAAAGGAAGGCCCTCTTTGTTGAAAGACGCATTCTAACCAGCACGAGCTGCCACAACAAAGTGAGCGAACAATGCGCAGTGGGAAAAGTTCGACGTCGGCGGCAATCCATCACCTCCAACATACAAAAGACCCGTGCCGAAGTCATCTAACGCTCGCAAAACGAAACAACAGTCGACCAAGTAGACATGCACGTAGACGCGAGAAAAGTACATCGTAAATAAGTAGCACACCCGTGGCAATGTAGAAACATTAACAAAGATTACAGGGGCACATGCCACGGGTATAGTAGGGGAGAGTGCGTGTAAAAGAGAGAGCGTGCATATTTGTAATTCTAAGAAGGCACATGCACGGTTTAGAATAAGACAAGAAAAACGTTCCAGCTAACTTTGTTTTGATCTTGCTACATTATGCTTTCCTTTGAGGAGAAACGAATCTCCTTGAGTGCCACCCTTACCCCCTCGGGGATATGGCGGCAGGGGAAAGTGGGAAAGGTGAGTAAGCCCGAACTCACGTTGTGTTCTTTGGGCCCGGTGTGGCTGCTCCGACGGGCGAAAGACCCCGCAAGAAGGTATAACAAGCGCCCCGACGGACCTATGCAAATGAGGATCGACGAGACGCTCGTTTGTTCGTGTGTGTGTTTGCGAACTCAATGCGGTCCCCTTTTGGTGATGCGCGCTTAGTGTAGATTGCTGGGATGGATGTATTCGTAGCTAGAAGCAAAACAGCCTGTTTAGTTTTGTCTTGAGCTGCAGGAGAAACAAGAAGTGCAGGTTGTCGGGAAATGAAGCAGGCCGCGGGGACTTGAAGGTCTCGTAGCAGTAATGCCAAATGAAGCCTTCTCTTAAATTAAGGAAGAGAGGAGCTGCAAACAGAACATTTCGACTCAGGCTTAATGAAGGAAGGACACGGAAGTGCGTAGGGTCACGAGGGAGGAGACTGTAAAGAATGAGCGTGTAAACACAGCAGGAATCGCACGGCGAGATTGTATCCTTTCTTTTCCCCCTTTTTTCTTCTTTAATTTTGCCTCGTCAAGGAGAGGAAAAGGGCGAATTTGCAAGTCACGATCCCCAGATGCCAAATACGGAGCTGTTCAGCGGCTTGTAAGAGTGCGTCATGGGACACTGTTCCAATAAAGTGTTTCTTGTGGAATCACTTCGATAAGTGCGTACGTTTAGTTATCCACACGAGAAATCAAAGTTACCTGGCGACAGTAACAGAACTTCCGGGTTAGGCTTCCATCGGGATTGGTTGTTTGTATTTGCTGCAGCGTTTACCGTCGCGAAGTTGTATTCGGAGATAGTTCAGGTTGTTTTGTGTTTTATTTACACATACTTTGTATTTGTTTTTTTTCTTCCTCTCGGAAGGATAGATATTGCAAAGAATAGCTTGACAATGCAGACAAAAGAAAGTTATATATATATATATATATATATATATATATATATATATATATATATATATATATATATATATATAAGAAAAATAAAGGCAATGAGGTTAACCAGAAAGCATCTTCGATCGGCTATCCTGTGCTGGCAAATAGAAAAAGGGGCACGAAATACGATGTGGTACGATTGACCAAAGCGAGATGGGCACTGTTACACGGTCTGTCAAAGCACCGCATCGTTACACGCAGTGTCTGTGTCGTGTGCAGTCACAGACAACTTTCATTACACAGCGCACGCCGCTAGTGAGAGGCTATAAACTTCTTGGCCCGCAGTGTACGACGCTCGAGGAATGTTTCTACTCTAGTGGTAGTGCGTCTCCACGTGTTTATCGCGTTCTCCTTGCTTTTCTAGAAGTAACTAACCTAAGTTCACGTTTGTAGCGTCGCTCTGTTTTCCAAATGACAAGACTGTAGACACTATTTCTTCTACTTTAACGCTCTTTAGTAGCGTGCCCTGTAGTGACCAGCACAACACTATGTGACCTATACTCTGCGTGTTTGAGATTTGTCATCTTGCTCTTTCTCTGCTCTTTCCTCCCCTCCTTCCTATCTTCCATTTTTGTGTTTTTGTCCTCTCCTTTCTGAAGACTAGGCAGGCGCTATCGCTATCCTATCCTCGCTGTCCTTTCCTTTCCTTTCCTTTCCTATCCCTTTCCTCTCAAGGGTTCCTGTCAACGTTTTCAAATCAAATGATAATCATAACATCATACAAACCAGCGCTGAAAAGTCACAATTAGTTGCACCTATCCGTTTCCTAACGTCACTGCATTCGATGCGTGGCTGTGTAATGCCACAGATACCTTCAATCCGGCTTCTCCACTGTAAGAGGCATTGTGAGGAGAAGACCAAGTTTTGTTCGTGAGCGCGTATGTTTAAACACACGTTCCCACAACTTCGTTCGCACCCCCCTTCCCTTCTGCCTAGAGCATCAATTCGATTACGTTTAACAGGACAGTAACCGGCTTTTGTTGGTGACGTCGACTTAGAACTTCCACTGGTCTGATCGCGGAGGGAATGCTAGTCTCAGAGCCCCTTTGAGTTACCTTCCCCCATTAACCCGTTTCACGCGGGCACAATAAATGACATTAACTCCTAAATGCCTTAAGGTGTAATATAATTTGCGCGGTGTCGCACGAGCACGCTTAATGGCATTAACCCTAACGCCATTCGTAGCCTAATGCATTTTCACGACTCATTCAGCCGTCGAATAGTATTCTGGCTCCAACTATATACAGTATGTCCCAGCTAACTTTAGCCCGAGTTTAAAGATATGCAAATGCCACGCAGCTGAACAGAACAATTGTATTGTTGTTTGCCGTCGCTTGGAGATACTCGAACTATGTTTCTCATTTCGCCTAATTAGATATTGAGTCCTATTTACTTAATCAACTTCTCGAATATTATAATTAGATTAAATGTGCAAATTAGAAAATTCTGGAGTGGCATGAAAAACCCCGATACAGCTTTCTGTTGCTCAATACGCGCTATATAAAAATAAAGTTGTTTTTCCGATCGTGAAAGAAGGCCGCAAACGCAGGCTAAATTGCCGCATGACAGGCCGCTCGAGGCACTTTGCGTGTATTCGCGGGCTTCTTTCATGCTCGGAAAAACACTTTCATGTAGCACGTATTGAGCAACAGAAAGCTGTATCGGAAGTTTTTAATGCCACTCTAGAATGTTCTCATTGCCAGTTTACATCTAATTATAATATTTGAGAAGTTCGTTAATTAATGAAGACTGATTATTTATTTAAGTGGAAGGAAATAAATAGTTGGGTATCTCCAAGAGATGGCAAACAGCATTACCTTCGTTCTGTCCTGCTACGTGGCATATGGATATTTTTTTAACTCTGGCTAAAATTACTTAGGACACCCTGTATAATGAGGTAATGCTGCACATGAATAAGGCATTCTTTATGTAAACTGAAATATTTCTACGTCATATATTGTCATTACTAGGGCGAAAGCCTTAAGTGTCTCGTGGATCCAAAAATTTCGGTGTCCGGCGTTATCAAAGAATTGACCGTCTGGCGTTAGGGCACCAAAACTCAATGGCAACAAAATTGATGGGAGTCAAATCCACAACTTTTGGTGGGAGCCGAATCCACGTCCTTTGGTGGAAGTTGAACCCTCGACCTTTGGTGTGAAGAAAAGTTCGATGACACCAAAATTGACGGTGTCACCATTGATGGTCGAATTCACGACCATTGCTGGAAGTCGGGCCCGTGACCTTTGGTGTTACGGCAAAACATAATTAACGGCTTCCTGCGGTACAGCTTACCTGTAATAGGAAATACTTGCACCACGAATATTCGCAAACTACAGAGCGTGCAAGCCCAAGCACTCAGGACTTGTCTCGGTCTTCCCAAAACTACGTCATCGATTGCCACAGTGGCCATAGCCAGAGACGCTCCTTTGACAGTATACATTGATACAGATGTCCTGAGAGCGCACATCCGACACCTGACTCGGATTCCCTCACACCATCTTGCTTGCTTGCCAGCAAAGAGGCCACTTTCAACCTTTGCTAAAACTATTGCAAGACATCAATCGTACTTGCCGTCAGGATTTACGCCCGCTACACGATTGTCAGATCCATTGTGGTGTCTGCACCAGCCGCAAGTTGAACTGACCATTCCAGGAATCAGAAAGAAAGCTGGAGCGCCATTGCAAGCTTTGAAACAAGCAACTTTGGAGCACATTCACAACGTGCACAGATTCCGCCAACATGTATACACAGACGGCTCAGTAAAACTCAACAGCTCTGCTGCTGCAGTCATATTCCCGGCACAATCTGAGGAAATCAAATTAAGAACTTCATGTGGGACCACATCGACGGGTGCAGAACTCGCGGCGCTCCGTGCTGCACTTGATTTCATTAAGCAGAAGCCACCGCAACAATGGACAGTCTTTAGTGACTCCAAGGCAGCCCTTCAGCGCATACGAAGCCCAATGCGCCACGGACCCAATGAACAACTGGCCTCAGAAATTCGGCACATATATCACCAAAGCTATGACAAGGGACACAACATAATCTTTCAGTGGCTTCCAGGACATTGTAACATCAGCGGGAATGACCACGCCGACGAAGCCGCCCGTTCTGCACATGAAAGTGGTCAACGAGTCTTCATTCCGCTTTCGCGAACAGACGCTGCGGCTCAGCTGCGATTGATGTCCCGTGAGTGTACTTTGCCCCTGCGGGACTCGAATGTTTTCACAATGTGTCGGTTGCGTTCGTTGTCTCCGGACATACGGATGCGCCTCCCGCCTGGATTACCCCGACGTGAACAGACTATGCTCTACCGTCTGTGGCTCGGCGTTGCCTTTACAAACGCCTATGCTTTCCTCATAGGAATGGCCAACAGCCCCATGTGCGACACATGTAACATCGACGAGACGCTCGCACACATTATCTGTGTCTGCCCGCGATACAGTGCTGAGAGACAAGTGATGTGCAGAGTGCTGGACCAGTTGGACAATCGTCCACTTTCAGAACTAAAAGCTTTAGGCCAATGCTCCGAAAGAACATCCGCGTTGAAGGCCTTACTCGCGCTAGTAAGGTTCTTGCGGTCCCCGGGGCTTCACGACAGACTCTAAGAATGCCGCCCCCTACCGCTCTGTAGTGTACGCGCTTTGTTCGTGCTTGTCTCCCTTTTTTGCTATCTCCCCCTTCTACTCTGTTTCTCTTTTTATCCCTCTTGACCCTTCCCCCTGCGCAGGGTAGCCAACCGGAACTACCTCTGGTTCACCTCCCTGCCTTTCTCTACATTATTTTCTCTCTCTCTCTCTCATAATTAACGCACTCCAACGCATGACTTTGTGGTGGGAGAAAACAAAAGGAAGTAACAGTGCATTCGAATGAGAATGTTAAATAATTTAATGAATCTTTTACGAGTGCATAGACTTTCGTCGTCATCCTCTTTAGCGTATTTAAATCTTAGTCGCATTTCTTGAGCGTTTGTCCGCCAAATGACATTTTTTTTTACATATATCGCGTTTGGCAAACTAACTGCATTCACTCAGCTGCAGCTATCATCGTCTCGACGTTTATCGTCATTCAAGATGCGCATTCAGGAGCAACTTGAGATACCAAACTGTATTACGAAGCTTATTGTCGCAGGTACTTAATCATATTAACTTCTTCTGGGTGGCACAGCTATAAAGCACAATTGAACAATAAGACAGCCAATTAATAAATCGATTAGTCAATCGATGTCATCAAATTAAGTCTGTTATTTCTTGACGCAGCAGCCGGGACGACTATATGATGCGCCAACAAAAGTATCTTTAGTGATCGAATTACAAAAGAGGTTTTTAGGGATATAAGTTACAAGACTATGATGCAGTTTCTATAAGACATCTGTTGCATCTAAATACTGCAGCGTGTGTTTTCTTATGCGGAATAACGGGCTCGTTTGAGAGTGAATGTGCTAGATTAAGGGTTATTCGATATTCGTGAAATCTGCCCAAAAAAAAACGATTTCAATTCTGGGCAGGTGATCACAGTGTGCAGAGCTGTTAATGGTTCTTGAGTCAGGGCATTGTGGGCTGCAATTTGTTTTAAAAAAAAGAAAACTTGCGTCTCCCTCTCGTGCGCCCAATCCTCACTCGGCAGAGCATCGCTTTGTACAACCAGTGCCTGCGACGGCAGCTTTCCCATTCTCTTAACAGGGATTTAGCTAAGCGGAGTTCCTTGAATGTCTGCCGCTCTCATCGATCGCCGTCACCGAGTCGAGTTCGGCATTAAAGTGTTGCTTTTGTATTTTTTATTTTTATTTTCTTTTTTTTTCTTCGTCGAACTCCGGACAGAGCCGATGTCCCACAACGGTGCAACTTGATTACAGCGCACAACGTCGAGATTCTGGAAAAACTGCAAGCAAGCTCTTAATGTCATGCAAAATAAGTTCAGCGAAGCCCACCACGTGTGCTGCACTCTGCGCCGCGTTTCTAGCGCAACTAATTAGCTTGCTTGCTGCGTAAATGTCAGCTACCTTACGTTGCTTATATATCATCTGACAGGCGAAAAAAAAATGTCACCTTATTGCTCTTCTTACCTTTATTTCAGATTCGCGTTCGCAAAGTTGTTTGCTCAAACTGGTAGAAACAAAATAAAGTTCACGATGTGCTTACCGGGCTAAATAACAACGCGTACTTGAAGCGGCCTAACATAGAAAGAAAGAGTTGCTGCGTCTTAAAAGTCGTTAGCGTCGCCATCGATGTCGTGCAGACGCCAGGTGGTCTCTACTGAAAGCTAATTTCACCCTCTAAGTTTAATGTCATTTGCTTTCTCTTTAGGGTCGCGGTCAGACTCCGCACACTTTTTGTAGCAGTGAGGCTATGGCTAAATTGGGCGTTGAAGGCGCCACGCACGTATACTAGTAGGCACAGGTAAACCTCGAGAGAAGGAGAGAGAGAGAGAGAAGGGAAGAAGGAAAGGCAGGGAGGTTAACCAGACTGAGTCCAGTTTGCTACCCTACACGTGGGGAGCGGAATGGGGAGTGAAAGGGAGAGAGAGAGAGAGAAAAAAACTTAGGTGTAGGATGTCTATAGTCGGGCACTCAAGTCTGTTGCCTTCAGGCAGTGAAAAAACGCTCGAAATGCTTTCTGGGCTGATGAACTGTGAGGCCAGGCTCCCAGGATCTTCGCTTCCGTAAATGGCCTGTCATAGGTAAACCTCGATTTACCAAAGTCGATAGGGCATAGAATTATTTCGTTGTGAGCGCTGTGTGTGTCCCTTTGTGTCTTCTCTTGTCCTGTCTTTGAATCGCGCTACCATACTCCCCTTGAAGATGCATTACCAACAAGCCCACATTGCAACCCTCGTTAAATTGACAACTTCGTTGAATTGAGAACTTCGTTATATCGAAAACAATAAAGCACTCACGCGAATAAAGCAATGTTTATTCAAGAACGACAACAAGAGAAAAGATGTAGCTTTTGCCTGCGTAAGTTTTCTTGATTTAAAGAAATGGCGTACGAAGGCTGCACCGAAAAGATAAAGCACATTTTTGTCAGCTCGCCTCTGGCGGAGCAGCTGGCGCTACCTGGCAGAGCCAGTGCTGAAATCGCAAAGCTGACCTTCGTAAAACAAAAAAAGAAACGGTCCTGCTGCCTTTGATGAGGCAGCAGAAAATCCTTGCTTAGCTATATGCGTAGGAAACACTAAAGAGTAGATGCATTTTACGTCGGCTACATAGCCTGGACCTTACAAGAGGAAGTTGAGCTTGGAAATCCTACCTCAACTTCGAAATACGAGATTCAGACGAGGTGAGGTGGTCGGAGGCCACTAAAAGCTGAGGTGAGCTCTCGTAGAAAGCCACCTCAACCTGATAGGATGAGGCTGAGGATGACGCTCATAGGATTGGGTTGAGATAACTAGCTTTGTGAGGTCGTTTGCCCGCCCTTATCCCTCCCAAGACCCAAGAGGCAACTTTACCTCAGAAGATCATATCTAAATATCTGAGAATGCAGACATCGCTTTTATTGGCAAGCACAGTACAGATATTCATAAAGTATGTTGTCAATAAAGGTAAGTTTTAAGGCCTTGTCAATTGTAGCGAGCAGATTTTCATTAAGACCGTAAATTTTTTACCGAAAATTCTTGAGTATCGCAAAGAAACAAAATACTGAAAAATGAAGTTTACAACGCTGTAACTGAGCAACAAAAATTTCTCGATTTCTCGAGTACCGAGAAATCCAAGCGGACAGAATCGATTCACTGTAAACCATTCCAAAATATACAGCTCAGTTTGGAGAAGGGCTTTTGCAGAACCCACGTAAACATTGTAACAATGTCACCTAAGATGCAGACTAACAAATCATACTCGTACGCTTAAGATGTTCCATGAAAAGCACACCCAACTGCCATACCTGTTTTAGTGCAGAGCTATAGATTTGTAATCTTTGTGGTTCAGTTTTGTTTTTTGTTTGCTGTTTTTCAGTTACCGACTTTCGGCAATTTTCCAACTAAATCCCAACTCTGCTTCCAAAGTCGGTAGAATTCGCTTTTATCTCTCAAATGCAACAAACGTCATTCAAATCGGTTCGGTAGTTGTATATTTCTGCGTTTTACTTGTATTTCAATAAAGGAATCGGCGTTAGCTTTGAGGTACACTTCCCTGTCGCTTGCTCCAAGCCTTCTGCTAGTCGGTTAACTTAACTGAGGTTGAAATGCTTCGAGCAAGTGGAGGCTGGATTGCTGTTGGCGATCCTACAAGACACCGCAGCTCTTCGTGCCTTTATAGGAGCCCGGATTCTCGGTCGGACATGACACCCGAGTCCCATTTTTTGCCGAGATACCTCAGGGGGTTCTTTTTCCCGCGCCGAGATGAACCAACCTCGCAGAGGTGAAATGCGAGCCGCAATCGATCACCGCCAGGGGGCAGCACGAGCCAGTGCCGCCGCAGTGCCTCGCCTCGGAGGGCCTCGCGGCAATCTATCGTCGCTTCGACACACCGGACCGGAAGTTGACCACGACCGGAAGTCGTCGCTAGGCCGCGCTTCCACAAAGACGATTGCCCCCCCCCCCCAACCCTATCCTCCGGCTCCTTGGCGCGACGAAGTCCGTTGACGTCGGCATATTCGTTTGTTCGGCACTCGCGAAACAGAAGAAAAAGAAAATGCTTCCAGACGGCCAAGAAATCGTCTGCTCCCCGCGTCGTACTTTCGTACTGCTCGCGTTTTCGTTTGTTTGTTGTTTCGCGATGTAACCTTTTCTTTTTTTCTTCCTTTCTTTTTGTTGCTCGCTGTGCGTCACTTGCTTCCTTATTCTATCGCTGTTTTCTTTACCGGTTTCCTTCCGGACCATGTTTGCATGGTGTATACTCGGCATGTTTCGGGTCTAAAACAAACAGCGTTTTTCGCTCACAGGGACGAGTTATTTTCGGAACCTGTTTTTCTCTGCAACCTCGCCTGTCCTCTCTCTCTCACACACTAACGCCAATTCTCGAAACTGCGAGAACTGGACGAGAAAACAGAGAGAGCGTGTGTTTCCGGGCCTACCAACTTTCTCGGTTCGTTGCATCGTACGCTAAGCCGGACCGAGCTGGACAATAGCGGTTCGCCTGAAGTTTTAAGCGTGGTTCAATGGCTCGCGTGGATTCGTCAGTCTCCCTCTTTACTAATCAAGAAGCCACGTACAGCGCTAGTACCAGGAGAGCTCAATTTGTCGTTGATGTCGGCTTATTTCACCGACAACGCAAGTTGGATATAAGCTTTTTAGCTCCAAGGGAGCAGAATAATTCATGTAAGCTGGCCCACAAATGGCTGGTTACTTGGTCCGAATGATTTAACATGCGCCATCTTGTGTTGAAAGTCCACTACCTCATTTTGTCATGGTAGTGCTCGATGATGAAGGCCTACTTCGGTTTCACTGACACTTGCCCGAATTTCTTAAGTGCGCGAAACTGCAGAGGACGCTTTTATAGCATGCTTCCTCTCGTTCAGCTTTAAACTTGTGGCTGAGTCAAAAAATCTCCGGTAGACCTTCAACTGTAAACTTATTTACATCTTCATAGGTGCATAAGGGTGTACTTACAACGATGAGTGGAGTAAGGGAGCAACGCGCAAGGGTGTAAGGGTGTGAGTTAGAGACCGATTTACACTCTTATGCATTCTTAAAATTGTAAGTTCGTTCAAAATGTATGGTCAGAGCTTTGGAAAGTAATTTTTGTAGGGAACTCTTTGGTTCACGCGACGCGCAGCATTTTGCTGCACTGCACAACATACTGCTGGGGGTAGGAGTGCAGTCGTTCTTATTCGTGTTTCCTCGCGATTCCGTGAGCGAGGCGATTCGCTTCCCACTTTATCGGGACACAATGGTCGTGGGAATAAGAGGGCTGCGACCGTGGTCGAGATTCCGGGGAGAAAACGCTTTGTAGCTTGCTTGCCACTCCGCGAGACTCGCTTCCGATCATGCGCAGGCTGGCTTTCCCTCCGAACGCGTCTGGCGGAGAAGCGAGTCGGCCAACAAAAGACTCCGTGAGCGCGTGCGTTTCGTACGCGCCCAGCGCCCCGAAAGCAACGAACGTCCTATTCGTCAAAGGAACAGAAAAAAAAAGAGAGACTATAGTAAAACACTGCGAGCAACTTCCTTTGTGCCGCCTCTTTCTTTATGCCTTCTTTGCTGCTAAGCATTCGCGCAAGTGGGGAAAGCGAGGCAGGTAAGTTGCGTGCAGTTCACTACGATGGTGTCGCAAGCGGAAGCGGCGGCACGCATCCCCTTTACACGTCGCGGTGGTCCTGGTGGCGATAGCGCTCTTATGCTGAGCGCGAACTCGTGGGTTCGACACACGGCTGGTCGCAATTCTTCCGCACTCCTCTAGACTACGGCATCCCTCAAAACAAAACTGTGCAGTTTCGCGACTTTAAATGCCAAAATTTTAAAGTATGCATCGGGATTGTGACGCGCAGTTTCAATACGAAAACAATTGGAAACGAAATTCAATCAGGCGCGTCGTGTAGAACTGAGGCACTGCGGAAAGGGAAAGCGTTTAACCTGTTATGTTGGGATGTCACAGCGTACGTACAGCGATAAACGTGGACGTGAACGGTTCTTCGAAAGTCTGGGCTTTGGGCAGAGTACGAAAAAAAACTACGACTGGTAAATATGTGGCGCAAAGAAAGAGAAAACGAGGAAGGAAGTGATCTCTCTATCTTGAATAGCGTAGCTATGTGAAAGGGTTAATTTTAACAGTAAGGCACTCCAGAAAGCTACAAGGAACCACCTTGGTAGTCTATGCCATCACCCCGTTCCAAAGGGGATGTTTAATTAATAATTATCAGCGGAAAAATTAATTGATGTTCCAGTAAACATGTTTCGGCATTGTGGAATAATTCACTAAGAAAAAAAATTAATTGCAACAGCAACACATTTCACAAGCCATTATCAGTCAATATTTTTCAAAACTTGTGCTATACACCAAGCTTCTAGCGAGAAGTTATGCCTTAGAGTAGTGGCTCATTACAATTCAAATTATACAACGTATCCACCATGATCACTAATTTCGTTCAAAAAAAATGCATTTACAATTATCGCTCAAGTTATGATGACCGCCACTGCTTCCAGGTTTGGTAAGCCAATACACCATCGTTTTATCTAAAATTCCTTTGACAATAATATTCAGCGACAGTTGTCGCTGGAGCCGCGCGGTGTCTAGAATTAACTTAGCGCAACTTTGAGGACTTTCGCGCCAAGCCTAGGCAGCCGTAAACTCTTGAATACTAATGAAGGGATTTCCCTAAGAGCAGACGACTGCGCGCACTCCGCACAATAATCCTACCAGAGCTCACCATAATTCCACGATAAATATGGACGGACGGCTCATCTCCAAGGGGTCAAATAGCCGGGGGTCTGGACCCGGCGATTGTATCCGCAAACTGCCTATTCGTCTCCAAAGCACTGTGACGGAGAACGACATTGCACTCTATAGTACTGTACAATCTCACCGAAGTGCCCGCCGGCAGACAATGACGCCCTGCAGTAGAGATACGATATAGCACAGAAAGGGATCCATTGTGACCCGCACAATCGGAGGGACGAAGGGGTTGAGTAACGCGTAGTAAGAGAACGGCCGCGCGAGAAACGAAAAACAAAAATGCAAAAGCATCGCCTTTCTGGGCTTCGCGTACTCTTTTAAAAGCTTCCTCCACGACCCCTTTGCGACGAAGTGTGTCCACTTTTGTCGGGATGCTAGCCTTGGGGTCGAGTCTTCTTGGCTGCCGAAAAGAGGCGCCATCGATGGCCTGGGTCAAGCAAACCACGTTCCCGCAGCGCGGCTTCCCTGCGAGGCTCTTGGGCGGGACTAGGTTTACCCAGTCTTGAAGGCGCTCTTCTTTTTGTTGACGCTGCTGCCGTTGTTGTTGTTCCCGTTGCTGCTGCTGTTGTTGTTATACTGCTACACTCTGTCTAACCGATTCCATGCAGTGTGGCGAAAGCTAAGGCTTGTGTCAATCAATCAGTATCAATACCCGGTTGCGTGTTCGTCGTGATGATCATCATCGTTATCATCGTAATCATCATCTGCCTGACCACTGAGAGCCCCAGCTTGGGTGTTGCATAAAGCAAGGGCAGCAAGAGAAAACAACAAAAACACTCATTTTTTTCAATAAAAGTAGGTACTGCAAGACATCTCGAGTAGTAAACAAGCGAACACCAAAAAATAACGTGCTCTTACAGTCATTTTAAGTACGAGAGAGAATAATAAAGGAAGTACCTAAAATAATTCTTACACTGAAAATAGGTACACGTCGTAACAGAAATATGTAGTTCACATTTCCCGAATTCTATTTTTTCTTTTTTTGCATTTCCGCAAATGAAATAAGATCATGCCCAATGGCAATCGGTTCTACTAGACTATTCCAGGCTTCTATGACATTACGAAGGAACAACTTGTTAAACGCGTCGAATTCACCGTCTATGGTAAATGCGAAACAAAAGATGTTTTCGAGGTTCAATGAGTTCAAGACGGAACGCAATGCTGCTCCCAAAGAAGTGAGTCACGCTCGCCCATTGTGCGCTAGTAATATTTCCGTGGCGCTTCTCTTCAGCCTACGTCGCGTGGAGGGCGATAATGGGCGGGTAATGCAGGTTTAAAACCGACAGCTTTCGTTGGCACTCTATGCCATTTTCGTGGTGAGTCGGTGGTACATACGTACGTCGGTGGTCGCAATCGGAAAGAAAAACGTTAGTTGGGTCTCTAGTTCAGTCTCCCATTCTCTCTCTAGCTGGCACTCTCACGCCCTCTCTCTCTCTCTCTCTCTCTCTCTCTCTCTGTGTGTGTGTGTGTGACTCTCTCTTGCTCTTTCGTTCGCTCATTTGTTCGCTTGTTCGCTCATTCGTTCGCGTGTTCTCTCTTTCGTTTGTTCACTCGCTCCATCGTTCGCTTATTCGTTCGCTTTTTCTCTCTTTCGTTCATTCATTTGTGCGTTCATTTGTTCAGGCTGATCGCTTACATTGGCAATCATCGTCGATGGTTTCTGCGCAATTTTCTTGTGGTTCTGCTTTCTGGCTGGCTGACGCTGTAGACCTTCCTACAAATGTTACTTTAGGGAAAATCTGGCGCTGCTATCATTCTGCCACCAGGGGAATGATGGTTAGCGCACGAAATTTTCTAAGCTAGTGTTCGTGGCTTCAAGTGTGTCTTGTGGCATTATCATTTAAGCCTTATCTTTCGAAGTTTCCGGCAAACCACTTTTTTTTTTCTCTAAGCGCATGAAGGGGATAAGTTTATGAGCATTTGCATAGTCACTGGGAATCGTCGCCCCGGTGCCGCACTTTTCGTTCGTGATGACGCAATGTGATCAATTTGCAAAGTCGCAGAGCCCATTCGAAGTCCCTAGAACGAAACTGAGGCAAATTGATGTACTTGGCATCATTCTCGCGCTAGTGAGAATCACCATACCTGCAGCTCCAGCAGACACTACCTAATGCCTCTAAATTTCCTCTAGCAGTTTTTGTATGAAACTGTACAGAATTAGTCGTAGCCTCCGAGAACGCACAGACGCACAGATCTCGGAGGCCACTGAATTGTACGGCCACCGTAGATACCTGTGCAGCCACTTTAGTTTTTTTTTTTTTCTTCTTAGTCGTTAGTATAAACGCGGTTCGCACGCACGAGCTTTGCGAACGGCGGTCAAAGGTAACGTAACAAACACTCTATGGCTCAGTACGTAACTGCAGCAGAAGTACGTAACTCATCCGTTAAAAGCGTTCGTTGAAGCGACCCCATAGCTCTGGCTTCACTGCACGGATATCGGTGATCGACGCGAAGTGTAGTGGTGAAGCCGCGCGAAAGGGTTTCTATAGCGCGTCTCTGTAGTCGCTCGCATGCCGGTCAGAACTCCGAGCTCGGTTGTCTTCCCTCGGGTGCTTTCGCTCCGGTTACGCTGGTATGGGTTTTACTTTAGCTTATCGCGACCGAGAGACTCGGGGCAGTTTAATCGCGGTCTCTCCGTCCGGACGGGCGAAGAGGACATTCAAGTCACTGCCAACCGCAGGGCTTTCCTTTCTTCTTATCACGTGCGGTTTCTTCGCGGCGCCCGACGCTGCTATATGTGCTTCGCCGCGAAAACAGGGTCACAGAGTTTTCCGCAGTCGCCACGACCTCCTTGTCAGCGATCGCTCGGGGCTCAGCGAAAGCTGCTGACGTTAAAGAAAAGGGCGGTGCTATATGTGGGGAAGATGCGTGACCCATATCCGTATCCATGACATGCAGAGAGACGAGCACCCTTTCCTTTTTTTTTCCTTTTGTTGTCTTTGTCCTTCCGGTAATGCTTACGGTTCGATATAACGTTGCCTAAAAAGAACTGCCCAGGTCACAGTACCGGGCTTCGCAAACATCTACGCTGTGGGAAGCGAAGAGGAGACGAACCCTCAGCTTTCGGTCCTTTCCGGGAGTTGACAAGACATTCAGCGTTACTTTAACGAGTACTAGTTCATTCGGATAGTCTGAACGTCTGCAGATGTCTTTGTACGAAGTTCATCAGTTGTCTATAGTCAGAGAATGGTCTCGTTTGCAATAGTATTTCATTAATTTTGGGTAGTATTTCATTCCGGAATAGTGTTTCATTTGGAGGTCCTTTATGTGTGCAGAAGTCGTTCAAGGAGGTTCATGAGTTGTAGGTAGGGATAACAGTATTTTATTTGAAATAGTATTTCATCCCCAAGTAGTCTTTCATTTTGAGAGCCTAGATGTCTGCGGATGCACTTCTACAAATTATTTCTAGCAGGGGGCTATATGTATACACACGTCTTTCTACAAAGTTCATAGGTTGCCTATACCCATCATAGTATTTGATTAGCAAATACTATTTCATTCAAGGGGGCTAGAGCAGGCAGCAGGTGATCTGCTAGAGTAGCAGAATGCTGTCAACACCTACAAGAAGAGTGACACTTAAAGCGAGTAGATGACTAGCTGGTGTGACGAGATTGGGAAAGTTTCCGGAATGGAGTTGGCATGGTCGGTGTAAGGCAGGTTGATTGATTGATTCGTGTGGCTTGAAATCCCAAAGCAGCACTCGGGTTTCGAGAGCGTCTTTTTTTTGCATTTTGACCTCTTCAAGATGCGGTGGGTGTAACCGTATATCGAACCCACAACATTGCACTCAACAGCACAAAGCCATAGCCAGTGAGCCACTATGGCGGGTTGTGCAAGGCAGGGCTAATTTGGACTTAAATGGGACGTCCTTCTGTTGCTGATGGTGATGATAATGATCAAGCTGGTGGTGGTAGTTGGGGTGGGATGATGATGATGGTGATTATGATGATGGTGATGCTTGTGACGACGATGATGACGCTCAAAAACGGCAAGTTGAGCGAGTGGGCAGGCAGACATTGTGGAGCTTGTAGGCAACAACGTCGGTGCGCTGTGTTATTGTTCCCCTAAAATAACATTGCACGGTGTTGTCGAGTGTTCGGGAAACGATCAGCGCAGGGAAACCAAGGTTCCGTTTAGATATAAGGGCCATATAGCCAGGGAACTAGTTGATGCCTACGGTATGGATGAAGATTCGGCCACCTATGTTACCGTCGCACGTCTATCCCTTTGCACAACAAAGTACAGTTCATGAGTGGCATGATTTTCCTTTGCACTTTTCTTATCTTTCATGCAAAATGTCCTTTTGTATGTATGTATGTATGTATGTATGTATGTATGTATGTATGTATGTATGTATGTATGTATGTATGTATGTATGTGTGTGTGTGTGTGTGTGTGTGTGTGTGTGTGTGTGTGTGTGTGTGTGTGTGCGTGTGCGTGCGCGTGCGTGCGTGCGTGCGTGTGTGGGGGGGGGTGCGTGCATGCAGGCGTGCATTTATTATTTTACAAACGGCTCGTCATTTCCAACGAGGTACAGGCCGTGTCCTATTTTCTTTCGTTTTAATTCCTTTTCGGAAATGGACCCTTAAAATTTGTCGACGTTGGACGGTACGAATTCAGGCGTGAATTCGTGCTCGTAAATCACGTACACCCGCGAGCTCGTGTTGGTGCCCTGTCTGCCGTGCCGTAAAACAAGGCGAAAAACAAAATGGGTTGAGAGAAGGAAGGGGGCAGGAGGGGGGAAAGACACGTTGGGAACCACACGCTTGAAGCGCGGCCATCCATTCAACGCGCGTGTTCTCGAGTTTCCCTACAGGTCTCTTCAAGTGGGGGAAAAAGGAAAGAGGATTGGGGAACACGAGCACCACCTCAAATTTTTGTTCAGTACACCAGGGATGCGCGTTTCGTAGGATATAAAAGCAGTGCCGAAAAAATAAAGCAATAGCCTAGCGAAATATACGGGCGAATGTGGGTAGGGGTGGCAGTCGTACATAAAGAACCGCGACGACTTGTGAAAAAAAAAAATCACACGAACTGAGAACTGCCGAAGGGCCGTTCTGGCTCAAAAATTTGCGGTTATTAGGGAGACTTCAAGAAAGAACGAGTGAGAAAAAGAAAGAAAAATGAAAGAAAGAAACGTTGAATGAATCAAAGAAAGAAAAAGTGAAGATTGCGAACGGAGCAGCGTCTTCCTGGTAAGCGCAAAGCAAAACATGTTCTCCCAAGTTTTCTTTATTTCCTCTTTCTTTCTCGAGCAAAATTTAGACAGCTTGGAGCCGCACTGCCATGCTCAATTTCATTTCGTTCGGTTCCTTTTTCCTTTCGTGTTTGATTTTTATTCTTCGCGTGCGTTGCGTGCTCGATTTCACCCAAATCGATATGAAGCGAACGAACATGCTGGGCGCGCGCGGAAAACTGTCCCGCGGGGTTTTTTGAGGCACAACCGCACTCGGTCTCTCTCGTTCCGCGCAAATTCTGAAGTTTCGGGAAGACGCTCCCTATATAACACGCGGGGGGGGGAAATGGGGACGGAGGAAGCGAGAATATGTGTCTCGCCGCTGATCTAGCATAGCATGCACAAGGGGAAAATATGGGAGTTGGGGGGGTTAAAGGGGGAGTGGGATGAAGACGAAAAGTAAAAGCACGCGGAACGGAAAGAAGCCGAGGGAAAGGAGGGGTGGCGGAGAAGGGGCTCCCCCTTTTCCCCTTTCACTGGGGAAGGCAGTCGACGCGAGGTCGTTGCACTGTTAAAGGAGCACTGACACACAGCTTCGAAGCTGCAGAAAAGTCTGCCGTGCGCTTATCGCGCGTGAAAGAAAGAGTACTTTTAGCATGTTTGAAGCATCGTATTTTTGTTTGCGCACGTTTGTATATTATGTGTTATGCTCTCTTGTATTCTGTGCTGAAGCACACTTTTGACTGTCGTATCTCTGTGCGTGCGTTGTTTCATGAGTTTGTATCATTGAGATCTGTTTGTGTGTTTACCTGCTCATCGCAGACTGCATCGCGGTCTCGTGTGTGTAGGAATGTGTACTGTAGATATCAAAATGCTGGATCTTTAACACACACACACACACACACACATATATATATATATATATATATATATATATATATATATATATATATATATATATATATATATCCGTCACCAATATAGGCTGACTACATGTCTCTCTGTTTTTTTTCTTTCAATAAAGAAAGCTTCGAATACATTGATAAGATATTCTCCTTTGATACTGAAGTTAGTCTCGAAATTTCGAACTTGGAGTCACCGACATTATCGCGACGCCATGGGGGCAATATCTGCTTACGTCATGTGGCAAAAGGGCTCGGTATGATAACGTTGCTCGTAAATAAAGAAGTGTACTGAAAGAAGAAAAGAAAGCGACAAGTCGAAAATGTCTTATCCGTACTCGTTTAATTGAAGGTGGTATACCAGCATCTTCGATTCGGCTGCAGTTACTGCGGTATAGTTTGGGTAGTGCAGCACTATCACCCCCCTCCACTTGACAGTGCAGCACGCTTCACCTACATGCACAACGCGTTTCGATTCGACTTCGAGCCAGTTCAGCGTGCGCTCAAGAATGCGACAGCCGGTCGGGAACTGGACCCAAGACCTCGTGCGGCAGGGCACCACTGTCACTGTGACATCCTGGCAATACTGTACCCAAATGTGTGCATACGTAAAAACATTATTGTGATTCCATTTCGAAGACCGACACATGACGTGGTTTCTCTGCTTCAAAAGCCCGCATATGGCTCTAAAAGCAATCGCGACTTACTCTCTGTTAAATCGCATAAAGGCTTCACCGCGTTACATCCGACCCTTGCAACACCGGGTTTCTGGGAAGCTCTCGAACGGAAGCTATGGCTAGCTTGCTTGCTTGCTTGCTTGCATCCTTTCTTTAGCGAACCAGTTAAGCTAAACTGGTTAACCTCCCTGCCTTTCCTACTCCACTTTTTCCTTCCTTCTTTATCTATTTCTTTCCTTTGCTTCTGTTGGTCTTGTCGTTCTCGCAAAATAATCGTTCTTAGCGAGGCGTATTTGTACGGCTACCACCAACGTATCCCTCAATGGTTTTGATCCCCAGTAAGTACCGTCAAGGTTCAGGGAGCACGCACAGGTCAGCGCAACCATTCTAAAGAGAGCAGCCATCGAGTCAGATAGCATACGCACAACGAGAGGATTTCTGTTATCGGCACGTGTCTTCCCAGCTTATTTGCGGCTCGTCAGCCGCCATAGCTGCGCGAAGCCGGCGGGCCAAGCATCGAAATTCGCGTTCGCTTCGCTGCATAGGCACTGCTTGCAGCGATCGTGCATGCTGCCAGCTGCTCGGGGTAAATGCGTCCCGGTTCTGTGTTTCGACGCGAGCTGGGAAATGGCGCGTTTGCCTTATCTTTCGCCACAGCTGAGCGACGTCCACCGGGATTTTGTCGAGCGTGACGTTCCGTAACCACTGCTCTCTGCATGAACCCGGAGAGATTATGCGTGCCCCGGAGGCATGAGCGAAGGAACCCCGCGGCCTAGCCGGTACCGCCTACACACGTACAGACACACTAACTCCGTGCAATGCAGCAGAAGCTATGGTAGAATGTGCAAGCGCGACTAAACGAGAACGTACAAAGAAACTGACGCAGGGTCTACGTTCCTAGTTCGCTTACACGTCCTCGTTCAGTCGCACTTGCACGTACGAAGAAACAAACACACAGGGTCTACGTCCTCTACGTCGTCTACGTTCGTCGTTCGCTTCTACGTCCTCGTTCAGTCGCGTTTAAGCGTACAAACAGACACACAGAGTCTACGTCGTCTACGTTGGTCGTTCTCTTCTACGTCCTCGTTCAGTCGCGTTTACGTGTGCAAAGAAACAGACGCACAGAGTCTACGTCCTCTACGTCGCTTACGTTCCTCGTTCGCTTCTACGTCTTGGTTCAGTCGCGCGTACACATTCTGTCATGGATTCTAACCAACTCGCCCGCCAACGTGATTTAGAAGCTGTGAGTCACGTCAGCTAAACCTTAAAAGTGAGCCAGGAGAACGGCTACCCCCTCGTACACCACAGCTCGCCCTCCACCCAATGCCGACTGACTGGAAGGCTTCGCCCGCGCAGGTGTGAAGTTCTGCGGCGACAGCTGCAGACTCGCACCTTTCCTTCCCCTTACCACCTCCACCGCATTCATCCCTCCATTTACCTTTCTCCCTCTTGTAAATTCTGCGTCTCTCCCAAAGCAGTCTTAAAGCACATCATGTGGGGGTGCCCCAAGCAGCCCCTCTCCTCAAGCAATTAATATCTAGTGAGGAGCAGTGGGAGGCTGCCTTGCGCAGCTCGAGGCCCGACCTTCAGGAGGTTATCCTGGAGTGGGCTGAGAGGATAGCGGAAGCCTACTTCAAGTAGTTCCTCCCCAACCCTCTATTCCGCTGCGCCCTTCCCTTTAAAGAGGGATAAATAAAGTTTTTCATCACCGCCGAAGGATTAATAGCGTGCAATGGGCGAGCGGCTCCTCTTTTGCTCTGGAACGCGCCGCCGGCTCCCTTTACTTAGCGTCTGGCATGAGTCCACTCATGCTCAGTGCTCACTCCGCTGCATAGAATTAGCGAGCCGAAGTACCGCGACGGTTCGTAATATACGCATGCAAAGCGGTGTGCGAGCTGTCTAGGATTATACCCGTTGTGTATTGCGCCGACCACTGCGTGCCTATAAGCGAACGCGTCGATGTGCGGCGGGCACGGAGAAATACGGATGGCTATTCTTCACTATCGCATTGACGTGTAGTTTTAGTGAACCGTCGCTAGGTTTTGTGAGGCAAGCAATTGTACGTTGTAGGCATGTGTCTATGGTTTTCATTTTTTTTAATTTCTTTGTCATTAACGCGAGTTCGACTGGATCGGCTTACTACAATATGTCTGACGCAATTGAGCTCTTCAATGTCCTGTTGGGAAATCGTTGCTCTGGCACGGCTGCCCCGAATACCGGCCATCGGTGCGGGTGTCACGTTTTAATGTGCCGGTCGACGCCTGGTGCGTTATCTTTACGCCGTTCTTGCACATTCGTTCAGCCATAAAAACTGACGGGAATGTCGAACGTCTCTCTCTCTCTCTCTCTCTCTCTCACGCACTCTTTGTTGGTGAGGGTGCGTATGTGTGTAGGCATGGGCGTGCGTTTTAGGTCAGTGATTACGATATGAGCATCCCCTGTGAAACGGTGCCGTGGTACATACCACCTCGCTCGCCCTTTAAAAATCTACGCTGCAATATAATTTGTTTAATATATCTATACCTTAAGCCGCATGATTCATAGCAGAAAGTTCACCTTCTTGCGTTATCTCTACCTCTGAGTCATCACTCTTCCATCCGTCTTTCAGTGGCATTCACGGTCGTTTCATTTGTTTCCCTAGTGTCTTCAAAGCCTAACGCCCATGTCAAACTGCCGGCCATACCACATTAATCGCTGGATAGATACTCCGGCATTCCAGCAGAACATGCTCAATGTTTTCTGCTCCATTTCCACACTCTGCTGTTAAGCTGGCAAGTTCCTTCCACTGGCGAGATATCTGCCCAGCGATCGATTTAGGCCCGACTGGCCTCCTTCAAGCCCTGGGGTTCAGCGAGAGCAGGGGGAAAGTTAAACATGTACGCAACAGAGATTAGTAAGCGGCCATTGGAAGATTGTTGGAAGAAAGGGGGGGAAACGACAAACAACGAAGGCGTGCAATAACAAAGTTCACAATACGAGTACAGAAACTTTGGTTATGGGAACACATCGTGGGTTTTTATTGCTTTTCTTTTTCTCTGGGCTGGGCTGGGCGTGTCTGCTGCTGCACTTTTCGTCGAAATAAAGTGTGTTTGCGCTTTCTTTCGCTCAATTTCGATGCGATATTCGAATTCAGGGAGTTGAAAACCACGACGTACTGCTCTTCACTCATTTTTTTCTGGAAAAGCTTTCAGCTTCCCTTTAACTAAGGTAGGGCATTAGCAGTATACTAGCAAGAGCTTGGTGGCGCAACCCGCCACCCCGTTTCAAAGGGGGCTCTCGTAACATCCATCCATCTATCCATCCGCGGCAGTGGCGGTGCTGGCTGTGCGGGGGCAAAGAAAGAAAAAAGAACTACAACGCACCCCCCCCCCCCTTCGCGCATAGTGTTCCCTGCCAGCGTTACCCGGTATACATCACGGTTACATAAGCTGCAGTTGCAGGGAAGCCTGAGGAGCAGTCAATGACCTTTGAATGCTGTCGCGTTGTTGTCTTAAAGACGAAGCTTAAGCATCTCCCACGTTTTCTTCTGGCGTCAATGGAGGCAGAATACGTTTGCGCTGCCGTGTTGCAGTCTTCGTCAAACATTTCGAAGCGAGTGCCAGGGAGACATTGATTGTTTCTGCAATTTATTACTACTATTATTATTTTTTTTTTGACAACGTTTCATACCACTTGAGCTTCTGGAGAACTTAGGTGTCGCGTCAGTTTTTTTTTTTTTCGCCAGCGATTTTCCGACAGAAATATAGCAACAAGGGAAACAAAATTTTCAGGAATTATATAATCGCAGCCTGAAGCCTATTATTTACATTTCAAATCTATATGTGCTCAACTATATAGGGACAGTTTCGTGGAGGGGTTCGCATTTGTTCTTGAGGTTATGTCTATTTTTTATCTCTCTCTCTCTCTCTCTCTCTCTCTCTCTCTCTCTCTCTCTCTCTCTCTCTCTCTCTCGCTCTTGCGTCTGTTAGAGTTCGTTTATTGCTTTTTCTTTTAGCATTCCACAGCAATTATTTTTCTGTCAGAGAAATTAAATAGCCGGTGGTGCAGTGCTTCCAAGATCTCTTACGCTCCATTTAACCCTACCTCGACCAACCGAATATAAGTGCAAGTAATATAATAAAATAAAGCATTATAAAAATAAGTTATCTTACCTCAGCCTAAGGTGCACGCCGTTTTCTTCTCGCAAGCTCGTCTCATGTATTAAGGACGACGCTTTCAGGTTCACTAAAGCTCCGAAGAACCGAGCTCGCGACGATAAAGCGATTTATCAACTACTCGGGCCGAGAAAGCCGGAACTTGAAACAGGATCGGCGAACGCCGTTCCCCGTTTTATTATTTTTTTCGGCAACCGGCTTTCCTCTCTGCTGTCTTAGCCCACAAGTTCACTGAGTGGCTTTCGCAAAAATTTATCATCGCAGAGAGTCTTGCACGATGGAACTAGTGACCCCCTTTTAGAAGCAGCGCGTGGACGAAGTAAATTGATTCATCGGTTGCTTGACTGACTGATCTCCTGATTTAGCGGTACGTGTACCAAAAATATTGATTGAATTTATTGATATAGTAAATATGATCGATCGGCCGATCGAACGGCATATGAAGAAACAGATATATACTGAAATAATTTATTACTTGACTGAGCGGCTTGTTCGTTGATTGATTGATTGATTGATTGATTGATTGATTGATTGATTGATTGATTGATTGATTGATTGATTGATTGATTGATTGATTGATTGATTGATTGATTTGTAATGGCGAAGATAGCACAAGCGTCGCTGTATCCGCATTGGTTCTGAATTGAGGAAGACAAAGACCAAAGGGCCCGACATGACAAGGATTCCCCCTGGGATACCCAGCATCTCCACCAAATGTTTCGGGGTTTATTGACGGTTAGCGGGGATCCCAGTCACGTCGAGTCCAGCGCACGGAGCAGCCGAGCAGTTCCAGCCAAGCGTCAGCGCGAGCAAAGCAACGACATCGACCCTTTGGTCTTTGTCTTCCTCACTTCACGAGCCATGCAGCTACAGCGACGCTTGTGCTGTCTTCGTCGTTACAGATTGATTGATTGATTGATTGATTGATTGATTGATTGATTGATTGATTGATTGATTGATTGATTGATTGATTGATTGATTGATTGATTGATTGATTGATTGATTGATTGATTGATTGATTGATTGATTGATCCCGGTGTCGGCTGCCGCACTCCGATTGGTGTGGACTGCAAGAGCTTTTGTGTAGGCCTCCTTAGATTTGGCTGCACGTCGAAGAACCCCAGGAGGTCGGAACTGACTAACACGGCGGTCCAGCGCACTTCTCCCTTTTTCCTACCTACGAGCGATGGCGGTGACGACATGCGGTGACACACGGCCGCTCAAGCAGAAAGCGACGGGGACATACAGTTCCGCACTAAAGTTAACTAGAGGGAACTCTGACTCCGCGATCGGTTTGGTTACCATAAAATTATAGTTATTATATATTGTTTTTGCCTCATCTTTGGTGCTTCTGGCCACAGACTGTTTGTGACGTTATTAATTGCGCTTGGCTTTTCAGAATCATTAAGCAATCATTTTTCTAAGCACTGAAAGGCAATAAGCATCCGTGCGCGTGCAAATTCTGAATCGTTGCATTTCTCGTGCAACATCTTGTTTAAAAGTTTGCAGTTTGCAATGTCACAAAGCCATTTGAAGCCAGAAGAACGACGTTTAGACAAATGTATGTTTTGTACCCTCGTTAGCATCGATCTTATAACGGTTCGGAAAGCGAACCGTTCGCTTGACCTCGCGTGATTGGTGCTAATGGCGTTTTCGTTAGCAAAGACGCCATCCTGACGAATCACACGAGGCCAAGCGAACGGTTCGCTTTCCAAACCGTTGTAAGATCACACCCGCCGTAGTCACTGGTTCCAGAGTTCCCTCTGTGATGTTTGTAGGAAAGGCTCTGCATTCAAACACACGAGCGATGGTAGCGCCGACGTGCGGTGACTTACGGAGGCTCGTGCAGAAGATGACGCGGTGTTAGCGCAGTGATTGCTGTCCGTGGTTCTCGCGGCTACAGCGAGAGATCAAACTGCCAACGGGGGAAAGAAAATTGAATCCCCGGGCTGGATTTCGCGGACCCACGCTGCAATCTCTCGAACCCGCGAAAGCGAACAGAGGGGGAAAAAAAGGAAAGGAACACCGGGACACTCGGTCGCGTATCTGTGAGCGAACGTTCTGGACTCCCGGCGCTATGTAGCTTTTGAAAGGGATAGACCTTAGCGCTGCTATATTTTTCAAGGAGATGTGACCTAGACGAATGGGGGGGGGGGGGGAATCAATTTTCGCTCGAGGCTTTGCAAGTGAATGCGGGGAGCCTTCGGAAACACGCTGGGGACTTTTCGTTGCAGCGATATGGTAAGTGTGTCTGCTGTTTTTTTTTGGGGAGCGAATATGTATATATATGTATATATTCTGGTCCCTTGGTTACCTGGGAGACGTTACCTGTGCCTCCTTTCTATTTTTTGCTGCTGTTGTGACTGCGTATACAGTGTTAGGCAGCGTTTCGAAATACGCCGGAGGAATCGCAGAACAGGCGTGAGCACGTATACATACGGGCTTTACTCGAAAACCTGACGTAAAAATGGTGGTGGAAGATTTCAGACACTCCTGCGCATGGCAACGAAACGGTTATAACAGGCTCGTGTGGATAGCTTTTCCGTTTGCTTAACTCTGAGCGCCGTCGTTTCTTCGTCCTTTCTTTCGTTTATTCTTGATCGCTTACTTTTACACAATTTGTTTGTTACCGAACTTGGCGCTGACTACACTGGGCAGATGATCAGTCATGTTCATCTGCAGTCATGTTCGTAGGCAGGAACCTCCTTCTTCTTTCTTGGCCTTAGTCACGTTCGGTGGCGTGATGGATTCTCCTGAATCCCATTCCCATGCATGTACCTTGATCGTGGGCGTGGCCTGGGCGAAGTCTTGCTGCGGCGAGACAGAAAGCGTGCGGAGTAAGATTCCAATATAGCAATGTGGCATTTAAGAGAATTTTAGAATGTCCGTAAAGGTACTACCATTCACGGAATATCAGATTGCTGGAGACGTAGACGTGAGCAGCCGCGCACATCGCATCATCGTGTGACGGCGAGTTCAACCGGAGCGTGTAATGCTGTTATTACAATGGCTGGCAATGGGCTGTTCAAGTTCTTTCGCAAAGGCAACGGCAACAGCATAATTATGTATGTATGGTGGCTTTCTTGTTATATTCCTTCCACGAGGATAGCATCTAACAAAAATACGTCCCTGACGCCTTTTGGTTGAACAAACGGCCGCGAGATGTCGCTACCAGCTATACCGATGTTGTGCACGTCTCCTGCATTCTGGTTGAGCTATAACTTCAAGCTGGGTTATTCCTTTCTTTTTTTTTAACCGAGAAAGCTGAGATCTCTTGCGCACAAATGCACTTGGGTTTCTTGAGAAGCAGACAGGTAAGACACTCTCGATTTCTTTATCGCGCGCTGCATCATCCGATGTGTCGCACATGATATCCGTACGCTAGCTTCTCCCGACTGCAACGCATCGGTCACGCTTTACCAAGCCACATCGACACGCCAGCAAGCAATATACCACGCAACTAACACCTGAACGCACAATAGTGTAAAGCTTTGCTGTCCAGGGCCTCGACTCCCAGGGCCAGCTCGATCTGGTCAAGAGAGCTCGCCCGGCAGCTACGACTTATGGCAGAGAACTGCCGTTCCGGTGCGATTTCGTACACCATTATAACGTTTCACTCTCCCCCTGTCCCTATCTCTTTCTGCTTCGTTTTGTCTGTCCTTGGTCGTAAAAAAATATAATCTTTGTTGAACAACTTTGAAGACTGGTCCCAGAGTATGAAGACAATTAAGACGCACGAATTTTGGCGTTCTGCGAAACTCGTGTCAGTTTGGCCTGTCGCAAATGGCCATGATTATGCATGCAAGACGATGTCAGACAAGCCCGGCCCTCCTTGAGGTCAGCCATCTGTTTAGCCTGCACAGAAACTAAAGACGGCGTCACCCCATCGTCGGGATGTCACTCTCCGAAGCTGGTCGCTGACGTGGCTGTACTGTGTCTCGCGTTGGTTCTGAAGATGGCAAGATCGCCTAACGTAGCATCGCCTCGCCCACTTTAGGATGTGGTTTCCAACCTGCGAATGCATTTGTTCTGGCATGTTGGTCATAATAGTCGTTAACCGTAATTTACGCAGACGGCTTTTGAAACCATCTGTACAAATGTTCCGATATCGTGCTCAGGGACGGAGAGATCAGACAGACGGACATATGGATGGACGGACGGACGGACGGACGGACGGACGGACGGACGGACGGACGGACGGACGGACGGACGGACGGACGGGCACATACAGACGGGCACATACAGACGGGCACAAACAGACGGGCACAAACAGACGGCCACAAACAGACGGGCATATACAGACGGACGGACGGACATATACAGACAGACGGACGAACGGAGCAAAGTTGAACAATTCTTTGTCAGCTTTGGGGGGATAAGCCTGTTCTTTTCGCGTAAAAAAAAGAACGAAGCGGGAAAAAAAACTCCTCTTCATGTTCGTTAAACACTTTCTAGCTATAGCGAACGCGAAAGGAAAAGGCAGAGATTACCTATACAGAACGAAACTTTGTTCCCTCACGAGCTGCAAGCATATGCGTCGCGAGCTGCCCATGGAAAATAAGCTTGCTCTTTCGTCCCAATTAAGCAGCCCCTACGAATGCACGTCATGCTTTGCACACCGACAGTTTTCAGGCACTCGATCGGCAAAAGGCAAACAAAAGGGACAGCTTGATTTCGAGCGAAATAACGATGCGAAAAAAAAAAGAAAAAGGTTAAGTAGCTGGAAAATCTGGCTTCGAGCTCTTCATCCCTGCGTGGTATCGCTTGGCTTTTCAAACGCATCCGCCCGCGGGTCAACACGCGTGCGATCGCAAGCGCACGAACATTTCACCGTTCACGCATGCGCACAATCTTGCGCGAGCGCGTTTCCCGCACAATAGCGCCAGCCGCGCGCGCTAAGCTAATTGGAGGCTCTTTGAAGTTAGCGCATCGACTTATATAGCGCGCCTCGGCCATGTACCATCCAGTCAGGCCATCTACAAACGCAGCGAATTCACGTTTCGCCTCAACCCACGTAATGACGTCACGAGAGCGTACGGCGGAAGAGTGACTTTTTTCGATGTATATTTTTCGTGCCCCCGCGAGGCTCATACCTGAAAGGGCAATCGATTTGGAAGAAAAGAAATGAAGAAAAAAAATAGAGTTGAATCCTACGTATAGGTGTGGGCTTCTCTGCTCTTGAACATTTCTGACACGATCAGATGCGGTGCGAACACGGAATCAAAAATTATCATATTCATTTTGCGCGGCTAGACGTAAGTAATCAATATCATTTACGCACTATGTGGTCGACCCTCGCCCTAATCGGCTTAGCGTCGCACTTTCTTATACTATGCATAAATCAACATTTATTATCCAATATAAACAACCGTTAAATACATGTAAAATATACAGAGAGAGAGAGAGAGGTCGCAGGTTCGCCCGAACGGAGAAGCTATATAGCATCTAAGGTGTTAGCAATATATCAGGCTCGGCACATTACGCGATATGAGGTTCTTGGTTTTATGGGCAGCAAGAAATTCAGCAAACATTCGCCTGACTAGCTAAACAGGCGTAAGCTCCGACCTTCTGGGCTCGCCGTCGCACTTGAAGCAGATCACGTGACCTACAAGCATCGGCGCGCTGCACGCGCATGCGCGTTCACGTTCACGAACGCGCATGCACGTTCCTTGACCGCGAAAGCTCTCGCCTGCGTTCTGACTGCACTTCGGTAAGGCTGGGGAACCTGCACGCAAGCCCTGAAAAGGTGCTGGCATGTGTGTTCCCTAGGTAAGGCCCAATGAAAACGCGTCAGGTGGTGGTGGTAAACATTTATTGCTTGAGCCTTTTTACAGCATTACTTGTGAGGGGGCTCAGGAGCGCGTAGGGTGTCCGGGAGTTTGTGGCCCTCGGCGACCCTCAGAGCCCAGTCCACCAGCCGTATTTGGTCGGCTGGGTTGGAGCTAGACACCGCGGTCTCCCATCCTTCGACGTCGGTGAGTTGCCACTCAGAGGGTGGCTGCAGCTCAGGGCATAAGAACATAATGTGATGGAAGTTAGCTCTAGGTGCGCCGCAGAGCGTACATTCCTGTTGATATAGGCCTGGATGAACCAGGGCGAGAAAAGCTGGAGAAAGAAAAGTTTGTGCCTGAAGCTGGCGCCAGGTACTTTGTTGGAATTTTGTTAAGGATTTATCTGGGGGAGAGTATGTCAACCGCATTTCGCGGTAGTGGAGGGTGATCTCGTGATATTCGACCAATCGGTCTCTGGCGTTATTCCAGGTCATCGGACGGCGTGGCTCGGTTGACGGCTACTCGAGCGATAGAATGGGCCATCTCATTGCCTAGATGGCCTGCGTGCGCAGGCACCCAGATGAGCTTAATTGGTCTGAGGGGGGTCTGATGATTGAGAATTTTCAGTGCCGGTTCATGAACTCGGCCTTTCGAGTAGTTGCGGATTGCAGTTTTGGAATCACTAAATATAACCTCGGCAGTGGTGGTTGAGATGGCCAGCGCTATGGCAGCCTCCTCCGCCTCTATGGACGTGCGCGCGTGTATTGTGGCAGCTGTGATGTAACCAAGTTGATGGGACACTGCACTTACGGCATAGGCTGGTTTCTGTGGGTAACTAGCGGCGTCGACACACACAGTGAGGTGGTCGTGTTGGTGTTGTTTGTAGAGGGCTTTTGCCCTGGTCTGCCTGCGTGCCTCGTGATGCACGGGGTGCATGTTTTTAGGCAGGGGGAGAATAGTGATGCAGTTTTGTATGTCCGATGGTAGAGGACATGTCTGATGGGCCTGGGAAGTCGGTATTAGTCCTAGTTTGTCCAGGATGTGCCGACCTGTGGTGGTAGAGGACAGCCTCTCAATTTGGGCTGTGCGATGGGCTTCCGTGAGCTCAGCAAATGTGTTATGTACCCCCATGCGAAGGAGGCGCTCGTTTGGCGTGTGCCTGGGGAGGTTAAGTGCAGGCTTATACGCTTGACGTATAAGGGCATCCACTTTGTCCGTTTCCGTCCGGTTGAGATGTAGGTATGGGAACGAGTATAGTACTCTGCTTATGACAAAAGCCTGCACTAACTTTCTCAAGTCATGCTCTCTCATCCCATTGTGTCTATTGGCTATCCGCTTAATCAGGCGCATAGTGTGGTGTACTGTGGTGGTGAGTTTGTTCAAGGTCGCTGTATGTCTGCCGTTGTTCTGCATGACCATGCCAAGCACTCGTAGCTGTGTGACCTCTGGAATGGAATACGTCTTCATGTAGATACGGATGCTAGGGTTTGGAGTTGGGTCTGTGCGACTCTTCGGGGGGTGAAGAACGAGAAGTTCCAACTTGGTGGGGGAGCACGCGAGACCTATTGCCATAGACCGCTCCACCACCACATCGGCCCCTGCTTGTAAGGTCGCCTCCATGTCGAGCAGCGTTCCATTGGACATTGGGCCAGCCCTAAATCTTAAGCTGGCCCACACCCAAATTTCAAGACAGCGCTGTCCTGTGTGTTCCTGCATTCTGTCTTCGTCATATTGTGCTGCCCCTTCAAGATGTTCAAGTATCTGGTTGGCCAACCCCCAAAATTATTTTAGGCGATGTCGAAACTTCAAGTTGGCCCACCCACAAATTTTAATTTGGCCCACCCCCACATTTCAAGTTAGCCCACCCATAAATTTAGGTTGGCCCACCCATAAATTTCAAGTTGGCCCACCTCCAAATTCCAGTTGGCCCAACGCTACTGTGTAAGCTTCCCCGTGCATTTTCTAAGGAGCCCTATGTATTTGTGTGGGTATTCTCTTTTTATTTTTATTTTTGACTTTAACTTGTTCCTCGTCACTTGAACAGCTACGAATCATCTACATTTACACTATCAGAACGATTAAATGTCTTAACTTTGCAAAGTGCGCATTTTTGTGCATAAACGAGGAATTACACTTTTCGCATGACAGAGCTTGAGAGCTTGCCAAAGAATGTTCACGCATTAAAAAAGTAACAGTGACGTTTCACGGGTGATGCACAAGCGTATGGGTGCAATAGCGCACACGACGCTATATCGGCCCTTGGTGCGCCTAGACGCCTAACACTGTCCGCATCGCAAATCGTATTCAAAACAGTGCTCGCACGGCCGCGCCACACGCACCAGCCGCCGGAGTAGAAGGCCCCGTTGTAAACATTTGCTTACTATCTAAATTACCTAGCATTGTGTCAGCGCGCACAGGCAGACATGAACACTTCACACTCCATGACCGCGGACACTCGTCAAAACGCTGGCGTGAGGAATTGCGGCAGCAGCAGCGAGCGAATCGACCTTCGTGCTTTCTATCGCTTCAACGCAAACTGCGCGGTGAGAACACAGCGCACGCAAAGATACGAGCCATTGGTCCACCCAGACTATGCCCCCAAAGCAGATCGCTTTCAAGAGGAAGCCCGTGCGATCGCGCGCATTGGCACCGTGGGGCAGTGTCGTGATACCTCTGGCAGGTACGTAGTACCGCTCAGTACCACATGGCACGGTGGTAAGGGGCAGCGTAGGGTTACTGTCTATGCTCCCCTATATTATACAGTAACTATATATGTTAGTAGGGAGCATACGTAGAGTTTCTCACTATATTACCTAGAGGGAAATCTGCGCTGCGCCAGATTATGTATGCATGGGAACGCCGGTATATTGTGACTTCGGATTGGCATCGTTCTCGGACAGCCAGGACACCTTGAAGACGCGCCTGGCAAGCACCGTTCCGTCTAACACAATGAATAATTTTCTACTAAAACAGCACGTAAAAAGCAGTTTTAGCTTTATTATTACACAAAAAGATGTTTCGTTTAACTATGAAAACTTGTTATTGCATGTACAATTATATGAAACGTAAAAAGCATCAGCGGGCCGCTAAAGTTGGAGAACAGACATGATTCGCGCTCGCTTTGAAACAGTTTGTCGTCTGTTCTTGCTTTTCTTCGCTTGTTCATAGATTGTAGGTGAGTAAAGATGTAATATGCGTGAAATGAAACATTTTATGAAATTTTATACTTTAAGAACGCGCTATTTGCGTAGCGACATCTACGTTCTAAAACGAAGCCTCTTACAACGCCAGCCAACACGAGCCTCGCAGACACATATGCTACAGTGTACTAGAATACTTTACTGTACATATGCCATCGTTCCCATGACGGCCCGGTGCCCCTTAAGAAACTCCTATAGACGGTGGCGCCAGATTTCCCTCTGGGTGTTATAGTGAGAAACTCTATGGGAGCATATGCCGAAACTGTAGAGGAGTGTCCTAGCATTCTTCCCTCGTGACAGCTAGGGCTTTGAGAGGCTGTCGCTGCGCGTCTGGTCGCAGCGTCTGCGATCATATATAGGCGACGACAGGCGCTGCATGGGGTTCCGAACGCCTTGCTTGAGGAAATGGCACTCAATGTACCGGTTGGCTTCCGCGTACGGGTAAGGTACGATGGTAAGGGGGAGCACTCCCAAAGGAGAGTGCTTTGTAGTGCCGCAAATAACCACGTCCCAACGCATGCTCAACGTATTCTTGAATAGTAATCGAGGTTGGTTCTTCATAATTTTTTTTTCGTCATTCATTAATAGCAAACATTTCAGCGGCGCAATTTCATGCATATGCGCGTCAGACTGTGTGTTCGGAGTGCTAGTTTAAAGAGTATGGAGGACGCCAAACGATTTTTATCCTCAAGTTTCTGCGTTGTCGTTGCCCGTAGTGCTAATTTAATGCGCAGACGAAATTTGCATACTCATACCGGAGCGAGCCCAGGCGCGTTACTCGTTCGCTTGCTTCGCCGCTTCAGACAAACACCGCCGATTTCACGAGCTGGCCAGTTACGCGAGACCGTAAAACTTGTAGTGAGTAGCCTGTATACATTGGACACAGGAAGTACGTCACCAGGGAAGCATACCCCAGAGAGGTGTTCTGAACTTCTCGTCGCAAGCCCTCTGGGGTCGCCGTTTTATGTAAAGAGCCTTCAGGCAGTTTTAAAGCTTCGTTTACCTAATTGTGGAGTCTGGCATGCACCGCGCTAAGCTGAATCAGCAGACGGCGTAAATTAAGGGCGCAGGCTGCGTAAAGCCGTGTCGCTTGATTTTTTTCATTGCTCGTAAGTCTAAGCGCAGGGGCGATAGCGGGCGTTGAATGGCTAATTTATGTGACGTTAGCCAACGCCGCCATCCCCGTAGTGATACATGCGTCGCGCCCACGCGCCCCAGCTCAATACGTGACCTATCGTATTAGTTACAAGCATTCGTCGAAGCGGCAAGCGCTTCACGAATTCACTTTCGCCGGCGAGTTGGGCCTACGACTGCGTCCTTTTTGTCGAGCCAGACGGGCAGGTTCTGCTAGCGGGCGGTTGTGCAGAATTCAGCTTTGCGCAGTCGACGACGCTAATTCGGTGCTCTCTCTGCTGGTGCGAGCCGCCCGCGTGCATATGCGATTCGTTGTAATTAGCAAACGCCGCTCTCCCGGAGTCGGTGCTCGATGCGATGCAGACTTTACGATGAAAAAAAAAAATCGGTAGTCGGCCTACAACTTCTTCCTTTTTTTTTTCATGCCCACTGCACTGTGCCTTACGGGGGCGCAGTGTTCGGTGACGTAGTATGTGGGATGCTTCGGAAGAAGCGAAAAATCGTCGGCTTCTCGTGAATTCATTAGCGTGCCGAATGATCAACGGTATGTAGAGGAGCGCGCCTTGAATACTTCATCAGAGTCTCTTCGCATGCAAATCCGGGCGCACACAACTTAGCTATTCCCATCTTTGCGCTGAAATAAGCCGCGACTCGGTTGCAAGGCTTGGGAGATAGCGCAGCCGAATATCTTTGTTGAGTTGAAGACATGGCAGGCAAAAAAAAAGAAACAAAGTAATGATAAATAATGTACGCAGCAGGACGGCACATATAAGAACTGACGGAAGCCAGCACGCCTCAGTAGTTTACTCACTGACTGAAGAAAAATTCCGGTGGGAACCATCAGTAACGGTTGTTAAACACACCGTTCTTTTGAAATCCACTGGAATTATATAGAGCGGCATTTTATGTAGACCACCTAAAGAAGGAAGCGATTAATAGTCTGGCGGCAGGTTAACAATGGAGCTATAGTACCTAGTATGCATAGGCGAGGCTGCGCTGACCAACGTGGTCGTATGTTTCTCAGCTGCTGTGAAAATGCAGTATACTCCGTGCTACTTGTAAAAAAAAAGCGTACGAGGAACGAAAAGGCCGTTAGAAATCGGATCAGCGAGCATAAGTTCAGCGTCGAACAAGCTCTTTCAGTGCATTTAGCCTTCCGCACTACTGAATTCGCTTGCGTGCAACATTTAAAAAACTAGACAACGATCGCTTAAGCAGAGATCATCATCATCGTGATTTTAAGGCACTAAGGCACCCCTTAACTTTTAAAGGCGAAGCGAAGTGTCCTCTAAATTATTTTTATTACTATTATTTTGCGTTCAATGAACGTCTTCGACATAAACCCTAGAAGAATACCCATGAGTCTTAGAGTGCCCTAAATAATTTGCCATACTCTATTTCTTACGAACCAGTTTCGGTTTCGTTTCTCATGAAGTCTGTGTGTCATGGCGTCATAACGCAGATGATGTTCACGTTGGAGCAGAACATTGTGTCGTTTTGAATGCCGTTTTGTCTCCGATGCTGCTACGTCAGACCACGCAACGAGTAATAAAAGCATTTCAGACGACCGAGTGAGTTAGATCAAGTGCTAAAACGTCGCAATGTTCTGTTCTCACATGACCACCCGCTGCGTCGTATGATACGTAGTCCCAGGAAATGAAACCGAAACTTATTCGTAGAAAATAGCAAATTATTTACGGTGCTCTGATGCTCACCACTGCCTTTTCTGAGGTTTCAAGGTGTCGGATATCCATTTAACGCGGAAAATCAACAAAAAAAGGGGCAATGTTAACATTTTTTTTTCGCGGCAACTTGGAAACCGGTACAGAAATTGTACAGCATCCGAAGAAATGTATACGCTCTTCATAAATTGCGAACTGATAGAGAGAGTGAGATTGTGAAGAGCAAGAAACGCTATTTTCTTAGGGAGCACGACTGAGTGCCTTGGGGAAGGGGAGTAAATTAGAAGAAGGGGGGTTAACGGAGGGGCCCTACTTTTATTAGTTATATTATAAGAGGCGAACAAACACTGACACCAAGGACAACATAGGGGAAATTACTTGTGCTTAATACATGAAATTAAACGATAAATTAATGGAAATGAAAGTGGATGAAAAAAGAACTTGCCGCTAGTGGGGAACGATCCACAACCTTCGATCGGGGAAGGGGAGGTGAGATATACAAAAGGAAGAAGACAGGGAAGGCCGAGGCGTTCACAGAGCCCTTGACTGTCGCAGTAGCCGGGCGGCACAGTCACATATCTTTCCTGCAAATAGCAGCACTAGTGCTTCGTTTTTGTTTCCCGCGATCTTTCATCGCGGATACCTCATCCTGCTACCCGGTATCCGTCACGTGACATGTTGCTGACCAGTCGTGGCGGTTTCTGGTTTACCTCGACCATCGAACCTGTTTGGTGGCTCGCAGATCGAGAAGGTGGATATGTTGCTTTTACCAACACTACAGGATGCTCCTGCTTGATTCGCTTCGCACTTCTCAGCGTAATTGTTAGAATGTTTGTACAAACTGATATTTCACGCCTACACAGGCACGCAGTGAATGTATAACGTGGTTTCTTACATTTACATAAATCTAAGTGAACATAAAGAGCATTACTGATACACATTTCACGAGAAAGGGGAAAGGAAACAAATGGTAATCTGCTAAACAAAGCGGCCATAACCTGTTTCCGACTCCGGCGATAGGTGGTCTCCATATGGTCCATATGGTGGCATCTCCTGGATTTAAAGTGCGGATCTTAAAGCCTATGCTCTTGCTCATTCACGGCGGCGGAAGTGATTTTGGGAGACAAACACGTTATAAATGTGATTTCACACCACCCATTGATATTGGCGCTTGCGGCCAGCATAGCCACAGCCTTCGAGACTAGATGGTGGTACTCGGAAGGAATCCTTGTTTTGGTGTGGATTTGGACTTAAAATATAGATTTCTAGATTTAATCATTTTCACTGTACAATAAAAATTATTCAGTTTTAGGGTGCGATAGGTTGTGCTTAAAACAAAGCAGCCATGACTTATTCTTGGCATCTTTAATCGCTTCTGGTGATTGCAGAATGTGCACAAGAAGAATTTTAAATATTCATTTTTTTATTATTATGAGGAACATGGAGAAGCTGATCCTACAAAAGCTCCCTTGGATTAGTGGAAGTGGATATTCAAGGCTACGCTTTTGTGTACTGAAGTGGCTAGAAGTTATAGCAGTACACAAAAGTATGACCTTTGATATGGGTTTTTGTTATAAGTGGTGTCCAAATCAACGGGAAATGACGGTTCTCTCTGGGTAACAAAACCTAATTTCGAAGGCTACACTTTCACTATCTCTATGTAACAGATGAAAATTTTTAACCGAAAACAGATAGGTGCAGTCCAAATCCACACCTCAGCAATGCCACTTTTAGACATACAAATCTTGAAGGCCATGTTATTACTGGCGGCATGCGGCGGAAGTCATTGCAGGAGCTCGAAACACATCATTTGCAAGATGACTTATCTCACAAATGGCCATTTGTGAGATAAGTCATATTTTTAGATATTTTTCTGTACTACCAACATGGAAAGAAATTGTAAGAGCCAAAAACTAGTAATAGATCCCAAACTTCAGATGTTGTCAAAATAAAATTCACGTCACAACGACGGCTCTCGAAGGCTATGCTTTTACAGACTGCATTTGTCAAGAGCGCGCGCTAAGCTTAGCGAAAAGCGAGTAGCAGCCTAAGCAACAATGGAAGCGCCGCGCAAGAAACGATCCGCAAGCAAGTTTAGAGCTAACGACAACAAAAACAAGACCGCGTACCGTAAACATGGGCTTCCCCGCTTGCAAGCATGGTGCGCGTCGGCGTCACCTAGACATATCAGACGCTTCGGTTCACGTTGCCGGGTGACGTTGTCATGCCATGAACTGTCAGGCGAAGATTGACCGAAGGTGCTCCTGCCGAGTAAACCGAAGTCCGCCGCCAATAACGACCGGCGAAGCGGCCGCTGCGCTGCGTGCCTTTCGACGTTGGCGATCGCGCTGCCTCGTCACAGAAACTGTGATGAATGACCAGCCGTGCGGAAAACCACGTTTAAACCGATCGTCGCACGCCATCGACACCGTGTGAGTGTGTGTGTCTGTGTGTCGTCCGTGAAAGCGGGCACAGGTGGCATTCGCGTTTCGAGCATCGCCATATTCCAAGCGCTGCGCGTTGTCCAAATGTCTCGGAACTTGCGTGCCGGTTCTTTCTCGATGTTTGACCTTCAAGCGGGAATCCGTTGCCAAGGCGCCCTCTTCGTCGTCTTTAATAGCTTCGCTTACGAAAGTGTGCCTGAATGAAGCGTCCTTCGCCGCCGATGACAGAAAGCTGGGCGCGTGCAATTAGCGCGTGTTGGGGTCGTTGTGCAATCGCAAACGTGTTGTGCTCTGAGAGAGGCCGCGGGCCGTACGTAGTACGTAACACGCATACGCGGCACACTCGTCCCTACAGCGCTCGTCGGAGTACGCCGGTGCTCGCATCCTGTGTAAAGTGGTCGTTCGACGCGTTCTTTTGTGTGCACGTCTGGGGTTGACAGTCCGGAATGGATCAGCAAACGGATATAGCCTTTCGTAATGATAGCGATGACGCGCTTTGGGGCGCCTTGTGTACGAAGACTGCAGACGCCAGCAATTTGAGGCTATTATAGCGCCGATTTCGCTGTCGCCGCTTTCTGAAGTGCAAAGCGTCTCTGTGTGTGTGTGTGTTTTTTTTTTTTCGTTTGCTCCGTGCCGCCCGTGTGTGATATGCCAGCGTTTCGGTCAAATGTGGGGGCAAGTTCATCGTTTGGGAGTAGCCTCCGCTGCGCCAGTCGCTGCACTGAAGAGCAAGTGCCTTTTGAGAAAGGGAAAAGAGTAAGACTTACCCCTTCGATTTCATTTCCAAATTGTTTAGAGCGTAGTACGGATTTATCTGCGTATTCCTATCTCGTCTCAATAATAATAAAAAAAATATGGGTGCTCGTAACTGCCCACGTTGCAGCGTGTTTTGATGTTGTGGCGATTCTTTTCACAAGGCGAAGTTGACACAGTGCTGGTAATATTCACTCCACACCAAGTCGCAGATTGTAAGCAACATTATAGAATTTACTAATGGGCTGCTGAGATTTTAAATGCCTGATAGTGTTGAGAGAGCTTGGTGCTAATAACGTAGGCCCGTATTCACAACATTTTCTTATGCTAAAAGTGTTTGTGCCAGCCAATATGGATGTAGCACATATTGTTAGTGAAGGCAATCAGCCAATGAAAAACAGAACTTACGAACGAAAAGCTTTGTGAATTCAGCCCCTAGTGAATGCAATCTGAAATGTCCATGCATTATCACAACTTTTGTTTGCTTGGCATCATTTTGTCACATGAGGTTACGAGAAACGTGCATCATTATGATTTTCTATATTTAGGCGTATTGTCATAGTACAAGACGTGCAGCGCATTAGAGTGCTTCAACTTGTCCGTGAACAAATTAGCATTTACAGAATAACAGGTTACCAAAGTTTGTAACAACCAGCAATGCGATGTCCTGTGGCACAGACCTTTACCACAAAGCTAATACTGCATACAAAGCTAATACTGCAATGACTTGCCATATTCGACCTAACTACTTATATGAAGCACTGGTAGTTGAGTAATTGTGATGCACAGTCCTTTTATGGTTTTCCTTCACAGAGAACACTCGTACAACGCAAAAATTTTTTCAAGGCATTGCAGCTTGACAAAGTGTCACAATATGTCACTACCAGCTTTGCTTCCAGTTCGGTAAACAGTAATAAGTTTATGGGCCTCATCAAAAAGGCATACTTGCTATCTGATGGGTGCTTGCTACGCAATTCACGATGGGCATTTGCAAAACTGCCACATTGTTTGATGTCCCAGGTTCTGGTATTCTCAACGTGCACAACATGACAATGGGAGTAAGGGCTAGTGAACACAACCAAAGTGCTTTAATGTAGCAATTTTTCAGCTATCTGCCCCTTGAAAATGCCGCTCAGTGCTTATTCACCAAGCATGCACAGCTCAGAAAAGCACTGGTACGTTGTAAAGGCTTGGCTATGCAGAGGCATCGAACCCCTATGATTACATTGATCTCTACGCTGTGTGCAACTTGGGGTGGTCACCAAGTGTAGACACCGTGGATTATCTCACACACTCTGCGACTTTTGTGGCGCGTGGCAGAACATTCTGTTGTGGTACACGTCTTCCGTTCTTTTAGTTTGTAACAGCCTTTGAAGTCAACAAATAGCCGACTTTGGCAGCATTTTTGCCTCGGTATGTTTGTTACATGCAAACTCTGCATTGCAAATTGCTGCAATGCTGCTTGGCAGATTATGTGCAGCACAGCGCAACAGCCCGAGTAACACGAAAAACAGTGCCAATGAAGGCCCGATGTGGCACCACTGTTATCGGACCTGTGTGGTCCAATGTTGGTCTTAGATTGGCTCATCTGTATGCACTGCTACGGAGGCTTACGGTAACCTCACAGCCACAGAACAATAAACAGATTTAGTCAGCAGGAGCTTCTTATGGTCCGCTCGGCCCACATTTCATGAGCTGGGGCCCTCCACATGGGGCATTTCTGTTGGGGTGCACGATACGAGTGACATACGAGTGGTATACGAGATACGAGTGTGATACGAGTGGCATACGAGATACAAGTGGCATGCATTTGGCTTCACTGCAAAGCAACACAGACACAAATTGCGTGCATTGCCACCTGTTGCTCAATCAGCTCTGCAGGGGAGTGAGTGCATCATTTTGCCTTCTGCTGTCGTTGTGAGTGTAGCGAACATCTGCACCAGCATTCTTGCTGAGCAGTTGTGTGCGAATATATAGGATTCACCAGTCTGAGTGGAGCAGACTCCAAACACTTAATTAAGACTCCCTAATGGTCGCACCTCCCTGGCAGGCTGCCCCCTGTGCAACTCTCGTATGCGTAATTGTCAAGAAAAAAAAGATTTCCTCCACTTTTCTTGGCATTTACTTAAGACTGTTGGCAAAAGTGCTCAGATATATCTGGGTGAACAGGTCTATTTCAGTGGCACATCTTGCATAAAATGAGCCTGAAATGAGCCCCAAATCTTACCTGAACAGTCTGTGCATTGTTTAAACTTGGATCTTGGGAACTGAAATTTTCCCAAAGACTGAGGAGCAAAGGTGCCAGGAACTCCTCATCATCATTGGTTACAACAGAACTTGTGCTAGGCAATAATGCTGATAGCTTTTAATTTTAACTTGCTTCCAACATGTTGTACATCTAATTGAGTGCCCCAGCTCTGGCTACCTGGAAATTTGACCATGTGGGGAAAATTTGCAAATGCACTCAAATGCAGTGGTTTATGTGAAATTGCTTTTTTTTTTCAATTTGTGACAACAAAACATAAATGTCACTGCCACCTCTAACTTCAATGAGCAACTGAGGTGCTTCACCAATAAATTGATGGAAATAACCTCATATCCATTTATTGAGTGGAAGTGATCACTCTGATCTCAGTAGGGATGAATGCCGGTCTTCCTGATAGTGTCTGCTTCTTTGTGCAACAACAGTCTGTGCCAACATTTCGTTGTAACAAACATTGATAATCTTATCCGAGGAAGCCCCCCCCTTTGCTATCTCTCGAGATGTCCTGGGCAACACGAAGCAATCGTTTTCTTCCGATGTGTTCGGCTCTCGAGGGGAGTTGCCGCAATCGGAAAGAGAGCGCAACCATCTGCATGGAGGACGATTTATGACAGTGTAGCGTGGCAGCTTGCAATGCAACCGGGCATCACTTGGCTGTTTTTTTCTCATTACAGAAAAGCGATCCAGGGAGAAGTTAAGCTCCCCGCCGAGAATGGAGATACGAGGCAGTACCGGGCCACGCCTGACTGGGGGGTGAGTGACCCTTTGAGTATCAAAGCTCACACAAGTTGACGACATGGGAGTGGCCTGCATCTTCTTGTGGGAACAAACGCTGTTTGTCGCCTAGAGGGTTTTCTTTATTTTTTTTTTCCGCTAATCGCTTCAGTGAAGCCTCGGACATCCTTGCAGATTTATTTATGATACCCTTGCAAGCTCTACATTATAGAGGGTAGGGGCTAAGTAATATTGACAGAATACAACATAAAAGAACACAGGAGTACAAAGTTGAAAGGCTATGATGAGACAAGCAGCCTTAAGTTTTCAAATATAAGTTTGCTAAAGACAAGAGCGATCTGCAAAATGAGTGAATGTGTTAGGCAGTACTTGTACAGTTACAATAAAGCAAAGTAACAACACTAGTTCAAGTTAACCAAAGCGCTTTTAAAGAGAACCAAATCGGGAGTACTTGCTAATGATACAAGAAGGTTATTCGGTTTAGTAGAAGATTTGGGTAGAAGTGATGGTGAGTGCATGACAGTGTTACAGCAGAATGCCCTGACTTTATGGTGATTATCTTAATGATGAAAGATGGATGAAGAGTGTGCAGGGTGCTGTGCTCGTAGGGCTGTGCCACCCGGAAATGACACATTTAATGTGCCGAATGAAGTGTTTTGAGAACTAATTTTTTTTTTTTGTACAATAATTTATTGGAATAATCTGATGATGCCATGCTGTGGCACAGGGTACATGCTAATTGTTAAAGAGCCACCACACTTGGTATCACTTTGTACTGATGTGAAATTTGTGCCTGTTTTATTTTTGAGTTTTCTTTCAAAGCTCCTTTATGTGTCCACCTGCTATGATTTTGCATCCGTCAATAAATTAATGAATTTTGAAGGGACGTTCACTAAATTTTTCTATGACAGCTATGACAAATACGCTCTTAGAGAAACTTACACCCTTTGGGGTTTATCTTGTCCCACAACAATAGTCGTCATCTGCCTTGCTTGCGTTTCCTTTCATGAAAACTCGTCGCTCGCTGCTTTCCTGTCAAGAATGCTGTGTCATGCTGATAACGCACAAGCCATTCATGACGTGGCAGCAGTACTGGGCTCGCAGCGTTAGAGTGACGGAAAGAAAGGGGAAAAAAAAACACTAAGCAACCAAACTAAGTGTTGTTGCCTATAGCTTGAAATTTAGCATAGCAAATAGATTCTCGTTTTGCTCATCATTTTGAATTTCCATCTCCCACCTTCCCCCTATTTTCGCTACTTTGTGCATGAGATTATAAGTTATTAAACAACAGTACTACCATGTTTATCTGTGCATTTCTGTAAAAAAAGTGCATCTTGGCACCATATATACTTCTCGAACTGTTTAATTTCTATTTTTTGTTGTCTGTTTTGAGTTAGTAAATTGGTAGTGTGGATTAAAAAGCAAACAGGGGCAGGTAGTTTTCTAGCAGAGATAAAAGAGCAGGTCATGTGCATAATGCATAGGGCAGAAGGCGTAGGGTGGCTATTAGAGTTACAGAAGGGGTGCCAAGGGAACGGAAGCGGCCAGTCGAAGACGGCCAAGAACTAGGTGGTTTGAAAAAATTAGGGAAACTGCAGGCATGCAATAGGATCAGTTGATGCAACACTGTGGTAATTGGAGATCACTGAGAGAAACCCTCATCCTGCAGGGGACAAAAATTAGGTTCATGATGATGATGATGACCAAGATGATTCTTGCAGATGTAAATCTTCCTGCTAGAAACACATGATTGAGTTTTCACTAGCAGGCAGTGGTATTAGCAGAGGAATGTATAGCCCTGTATTTTTAATGTGGGTTAAGGGTATTACAGTTTAAAATTCAGTGGTTTTATGTGCCAAAACCAGGGTATGATAATGAGGCAGGCCATAGTGGGGACTCCAGAAGTTTAACACACCTGGTGATAGTTAAAGGGGCCCCAAAACACTGTTAAGACATAGTAAGCAAACATTGCTGATCTGTTAACGAGGCTCCTGCAAACATGTGAGACAAACGTTATTGCACTCCATGCAGCAGGGAATTTGCATTCTTCTGTCAAAAGCAGTAAAACATGACTTGCTTTTGCTTCCCTAATGTCGTCATGCAGCATCATCATAAGCAGCTGGACCTACAACAAGTGGCAGATTTCATGATCGTCAAAACATTCTCAGCAATGCAATTATTGCTCAGTTGAGTTAAGTAAATGAAAAACATATATATCTCTGCAATCTCAGAAATACAGGAAAACCATTTCATCTTTGCACTGCTGGTGTAAACGGGATAGTTGCACATGGCTGTGCCTGCTGTGCGTGTCCTCCGAGATGAAAACCATAATGTAGACACCGTGGCTGCCACGGGATGGCGCCACGAGATGGCGCCACGAGTCATCTCACATTCAACCTTTGGGCAGGGCCAGCAGGGCATTGCTCCCTTGCACTTCCTTGCAATCTCCATGCTATTGGAAATGAAAGGAGAGAGAGAGCTGCTGATCAGTCTGGTAACTGTCTAACTTCACTATAGCTTCAAGGATTAAAAAAATCTTTGGGGTAGGAGATTCGTGATGGTACATAATTTATTAGTGATGTCATTCTTTGATTAGTTAGAAGAAGGTTTTAGGGCCCCTCAAATTCGTTTCTAATAAGAAATTTTGAAGAGTAACCGCTTCCCTGCAGGCCAATGCAGGTAAAGGGTATGCTTTGTTCTTGGCCAACACAAAGAACCGATTGTGAAAAACACGCAGACCCAAGTGCTAAAAATAAACAATGGGTCTGCTCGTGTGATATAAAGGATTTGTATTGTTCTCCCCCTCATGAAGAGCTATTGTAGTCCATCAATCCAAGTACTGTAGATCTGTATCAACAAACATGGCACACTACCATTTCAGAATGAGTCTGAACTTTATGTTCCGGGGTTAAAAAAAAGACAGTTCTGTATGGTTTGTGCTTTTCTTTCATTCTGTGGTGTGAGCAGTACCTCGAGTGCCCTTTGCTTGTTTTTAGTGCCGTCATGTGGAGTTTTAATGATAGTTGATTAGGAGCACGCAAATATTCAGAAGGTCAAATACGAACTGAATAAGCTTTGCAACTTGATTCATATTTGATTTGGGAATTCACTATTTGAAATTGCTGAATATTAGTTTCTGTTCGAATATAAGGGATAGTTGCGCTCATTGGAGTCTCGAAGGAGAAATACGGATGCAAGGGAGGACTATTCCGAATGGTTTTATTGCAAGAGAGTCACAGTCGTTGTGAATGAATTCTGGTTCCTGAGCGAACACCTGGGGCAGATAGTACCTATTCATTAAATTCCAGCCATGTAACCTGAATGACTCACTTTTAGGCAACCTATATGCAAACTTGTCTCGATTTACGCTAAACCAATTTGTATTCTTCCAGTCTCATGATGTTTGCATCCCTCTAAAATAATGGGCGGTGCTGTAGTGTCACTTTTTTTTTTTCACGAATGTACAACACTCTGAATCCGTCTAGTGACATGCTATTCCCTTGTTTTAAACATCACCCACCACGGCGGCTTAGCGGCTATAGTGTTGCGCTGCTAAGCACGAGGTCACGAGATGAAATGCCGGCCGCGATGGCCGCCTTTCGATGGAAGCGAAATACAAAAATGCCTGTGCCCCATGCATAGGAGGTACGTTAAAGATCCCTTGGTGGACAAAATTGATCTGGAGTCCCTTGCTATGGCATGCCTCCTAATCAAATTGTGGTTTTAGCACGTAAAACCCCAGAGTTCAATTCAATTACTGTCGTCATGGTGCATCATAAAATTGAAAAAGGCTGTTTCTTGTTTGCAACCTTCTTAACTGACCACATGTCTAATTGCGAGTGGCATTACATGCATGTATATAAAATAATGTTAATAAGCCTCCTGCTTTTTACCAAATGGATTTCAACTTTAAATTTCTTTTTTATAGATGCGAGCATATTTGATATTCAAAGCTAGTTTTTCATGAATATTCGGTTTGGTCAAGGAATTTCTTTATTAAAACCTACTACTGTATTCATTTGTTCCAAAAAATAAATTGGGTGCCAGTTGTTTGATGACGTAATGAATGTGCTGTTTACTCAGTGAACATGTTTCATGTCATTGTCCTGCTAGGTCGCTGTTGATGCTTTTTTTGTTTTTGTCCCCGCACTGCTTTAGGGCATCATTAGTGGGCGCAAAGGGGTTATACACAGATGGCGAAAGCAAAAAGTACATTTGCAGACAGTTGAATTGTAGATAAAGTATTACACCATGCATAAGAAGTAAAAGTCTACTGGCAAAAGAAAAACAGCACAATATGCAGCCTCGAAAAAACAGGTGTCAATACAAACACAGGATACAATCAAAATGCACATTCAAGCATGCATAAATGGCACATGGCCCACGGAAGGGCAAAGAGCTGCATGAACATTTTCACTTGTTTTTTTTTTTCACTGATATGCTTTCATATCATGGCAGTAGTTATTGTTTATTGTTACTTCTCCTTTTTTGTTTCTTTTGCAGAATGTAGATTTGCAGTGAGAAAGCTAAACAAGAAAAAAATGGAAACATGTTCTCTAAGTCAAGGGGGGAACATATTTGTGTGACGTGAAAAACCAATTTATTAGGAGGGGCTATGAAAGAACAGAGTGAGCGCTAGTATTTACGAGCAATTAGCATTCACTCTGTTCTTACTCCCATTTACAACTTTGTTTCCACATCATGCTAATATGTACCCCTTGGACTTGAACCAACTCACCCAGCAACATATTCTACTTTCGTCTAAACCTTGTCTATCCTTGTCTAGTTTATGCTCTGTGAAATTGGATCATGAATCACAAACTAGCCCGGTTGCATACCTTGCTGTAGTTTTCTTTTTTTTTTTTTTTGCAAGGTGTACATTGCTGTATTTGGCAGTGCTTCTGAGCTGGAATATTCTTTAGCTGCATTTACTGCAGTTTTCTTTTTTTTTTTGCTTCGTCCACTTTGGATGCTAATTCGCCACTGGATGCTAATTGAAGCTGCTCAGTAGAACCTTGTTGATAGATTTTTTAGGGGATCATTGGGAAAGAATGCATGGTCTGGGAAAACTTAATATTTGGTATTTCATGTGACTGCACTGCAAATAAGGCAAGAAATTACTCTCACATAAAACTTTGTGTTAAATTGAATAGAGAACCAATAAACTTATGAAGACCTAGTACATTGATAAAGCTTGCTGTTTATGCCTGGTGGTAATATTGAGCTATAACAGCTTTTCTCTCTTTCTTTTTTCTTTTCTTTCTATTTGTTTCTTTTTTGATAGAGCTGGGGAAAGTGGTTGTCGCTCTAAATCACAACACCAAGTGTGGCTTGTGATTTCCATCTGGTGTTGGGTCGAATGTTTGATAACAATGGCCTCTAACAGTAACAGACAGGAAGCTTATACATACATCCCTATGGGAGCTAAATGGAAGTGGTGTTTTGAGAACTGAGAAGTAACAAAAGAGAATGCATCAACAAATCCCTACTGCATGTATAAAAGCAACAGGAAGTACAGTTTCTGTATAGACCAGAGATTTAAGTTTGATTGCTATGTTGTTCACTTTAAACGTCAGCGAAGAAAGCTTGTGGGCAAGTGCATTTGTTGTGAGCTGCTCCTTATTATTACTTATTTAATTATTTTCCACATTGCATTGTTCTTGCATTGACAGGATCGGCAGTGACAACACTGTAATGTCAGTGAACGTCCATCACTACAGGGACAGGTAACATAGCACGTTATGCAGTGAGAAAAGTACCAGTACTGCAGTCTTGCAGAATGTGTTGCAGGTTTCTGACTGCATGATCGTGAAGTTTTTTTTTTTTTGTGTATGAACCTATCAAGAATGCGCACCCATAGCCGACTAGAGGACACAATACAGTTTCTTTTCGTAGCTATCTTGGGTGGCAAATGTATGCGTCCATAAGTTTCCTGAGGTCGCCAACACACTTCTGCCACAGTGCATAGAAAAGAGTCTATGGGTGCACAGTTCGGGAAGCAGCAGACACAAAGAAAGCAGCCTTAAAGTGAACACGTGAGCTATAGTTGGTGACTTGTCGTAGCAAAGAAGCACCAGTGCAAAGACAACGCCGTTTCCTGCATCTTTGTGCTGTTGTCCCCTCTCCGCTGTTACTTTGCCTAGCTGTCGCTGCCACTGCTTCATGCTTTTGGAAATGGGTGTTCTGTGACCGCTTGTTCTTTCTGTTCCCCCACACAGGAAAGTGCTATCAATGGGGACCACTTATGGACAGCCACTAGTGCCTCTGGGGATCTCTGTTACGTGGGAGAGAGTGAATGCTCAGTAAGTACGGTCTCCTTGAACTGTTTGCTACCCTCGCTGATTTGATATGCACATGGTTTTCTAAGCAGTGTCTTTACTGTAGGCAGTCCGATTCTGTGCTGCATTTTCAACGCAATGTATGACTACTGCAGAACTCTGGGTTATCAACCTGTATGTTGTACTTTCATGCCTAGTAAGTAAACTTTTGTTCTTGCAGTCTTGTACTTCTGAACCCATGTGCATACCTTAGATATGAGGTTGTGTGAGTGCCATTTTGAAATTCGGCATTTTTCTGTTTTAATTTGGTACCATTGATTTGGGTAGAGTTTAGGAACTCTAATTACTTGAACATCAAAGCTTAGTGCATTAGTTCTCAAAACCAACCATGGCGGCCAGCTGTATAAGATGAAATAAATACGAAAGATATGACCATTTACAAGGCAGATCAACATGAAAGAAAACTTGTCATATCACTTCAGTACTATTATTCATGCTTATCTTTGGGCCGGCATTATATGGCAATACTAGGCAGGTGTCAATGAGAGGTTGTTGAACTCATGAACTTATAGTTGGATTGAACTTATAGACACCTGGGATGAATATAACATAAAGGAGGGCCTGTGGACGTGTCAAGTTTCTGTAGATCCAAGATGTTTGTTGTAGTTGTGCTTCCAAGAGTACGCTATGAATTCACCTTCCACACTGCACACCTAAGTTGCAAGGAGGCCCACTTTGTTTACATGACATGTGGTTTGATTGTATTGAGGTGTGGGCTCGAATTCTCAGTTATTGTTGAAGGTCAACTTTGTGCAAAACAGGGTATCAAACCAAACCCAAATCTGAAATGAATACCGCACCCGTACTGGAATTTTGGCCAGAGATGAACCCGAAGCGGTGTTCTTTGAATGTTCCTGAACTGGAAAAAAAAACAAATGCTAGAGGTTTCCGATTCGGCGCAGAACGGTTCAAGCATATAAAGTGACAACAAGGTGCTCAACGGGTTCACAATCGTTAGAAGATTTTGCCACCCAACCTAACCTAATCTAACCAGTTGCATTGCATGGGAGTTCGAGAACAATGGATCTGCCACTGACTGCAGCCACTTTAGGGAAGGTGTTCGATCTTCTGAACAGAGTCATGCCAATTGTGTTCCTTGGCTGAAATGCTGCTTTAGAGACTTTGGCTAATTACTGTGCCTGTTGAATCTCCCAGTTTTGTTGTTAAGTCAGGTGCTGAAACACTAGCTAGAGAAAGGTAAGATCATCACTGTAAGATAAACTGTAAAACATACATGCCAGGGTGTGTTTTACAGGTTAAAGGAAGCCTTGTTCACCATACAGAAGTTTCGGCTTCCGTATAGTGAACAAGGCTTCTGTGCGGAAACCAAAATGCCCTAAAGGTTTTAACCTATTCTTTTTGATCAGTGTTCTCACTATTTCTTTTGCTCAACTTGCTTCCGTGTGACCATACACGATGTCGTCAAACCATCAGTTTGATTAAGCAATAGCTATGCATTATTTTGCTTGGGTCGGGTTTGGTGCAGCGAGTGTTGCCTGCATTCCACATTTACTGCAGCTTTCAACAGTGTCTCTTATGTGATGTTAATAAAGATTGTGACCTTTCTATCTTTCTTTTTTTTCTTTCTCTCTATTTAGAAACATGGACCCCGGATGAAATGCCCAGCTTGTAAAATAACTGTTCACGCCGGATGCATTAGCATTTTAAGTGATAAAGTAAGTTGAAACAGTCCTTCAGTTTTCTTTTGTGTAGGCTCTTCTTACAGCCAAACATCAAGACACCTTAGAAATCTGTTTGTCTTATCAGAATTTCATCATAACAGAAGTGTGTTGCATATATAGAAGATCAGAGAATAATTCTAAAGTCTTATAGTTAAATACAGCTGAACAGAGTTTTGAAGACAACCTCTAATATTAATTATACAAAAGTATGTGTAATGTTATGTATTTATCTGCAGTGTTTTAAAAAGTAAAAGAAGTTTCAGCAAGTCATAATGCTAAGGTTTCTTGAGAAATTACCATAAATAAAATAATATAATGTGCAATAAAGGCATTGTAGTTTACTTTTGATTATATTGCTGAAAATTAATGGCAAAATGGTGCTTTTGATGTATGGTGAATGCTATTGTTGGGGGGATTGATTTGCTGTATTGTAACTTGGAAGACCGGGGTTGTTGGAGAAATATGGGAGAGGCCTTTGCCCTGCAGTGGGCGTAACCAGGCTGATGATGATGATGATGAACTTGGAAGCTTGGTACTAGCAGATTGTAATCACTCTGTGCTTACTATCAAAAACAGCTTATTGTCTTGCTTGGAGGTCTTTAATTTTTATAACAGGCAATATAGTGTCATTTAGTATTAGTGAATTGTTATATGATGCTTTACCAGCATCACAGCTGTTTTCATAACTGCCAACCAGAATTGTGTGTGTGTGTGCATCAAACAAGAACACATGATGCTAACACTGGCATTGATGCACTTTTTCTTTTTTTCAGATGAAGTTTCAATGTAAGCCAACATTCAGAGATGTCGGCATCAGACAATACCGAGAGGTAAGCATTGCTGAGTTTCATGAACATATATGTATCTAGTCGTACCTCAGCAAGGCAGCCTGTTCAGCTAAGTAAATGTTTGTGAGGAGGTCTATGTAATGGAATTTTATGATTAGTCCGAACCTATGAGGTAATGGGGCAGTTATAACATTGCATATAGCAAATCAGATATTCGGAAACCTGCAAGTTATAGGAAATTTCAGGAAAAGGCAAATTTTTTCCTCCACCCGACTGTTGCACAATGCTACAGGGGAAACCCGCGTGGAATTTCTCGTAAAGAAAGCTTTGCAGTTGAAGAAAAATTTGTCCAAGTCTAACATCGAACCTAGGACTGAAATCCTTTCTAAGGCAATCGCTTTGTCATTTGAGCTAACCAGGAAGCTAGCCCATGCCTGTGCAAAGCCAAATTAATGGACCAACTCGAATTGCAGAAATGCTGAATGCATGCATCCTTATGGTTGTTGCCCCGTGTTCTCAAAGGCTGTTAAACTGTTTGAGTAGTAGCTCGATTTCTTTTTTTTTTTGAGTAGCTTTACTTTGAAATTTTGGTTGCAGCAAACTGTGATTCAGCACCACTGGGTACATAGGCGCTATGAGAAAGGCAAGTGCCAACAGTGTAGCAAGGTGAGCTTGAAATTCCTCAGCACACTATGTGTTTGCTCTGCAAGAGTTTGTAACCTTGTCTCACCTGAGCCTCTCTTTTGCCTTTCAGTCCTTTCAGTCAAAACTCTCATTTGGTAGCAAGGTAAGCACAAATGCTGTTTCTTTAGTAATAGTAGTAGCCAGATTTAATTGTTATTACTAATAACTTGGAATGGGAGCATTGTAGCAAGTGGTTTATTTTACCATAGAACACATACAAAGGTTCGAAGTGCATCAGCTGCTCATTGTCATATCAGATATATTGGTAAAAACGGTATTCTTGTAAGCGAGTTTAACTGTGTGCAGCTAACAAGAATGCAGTCATAACAACTTTCCCAGCTGATCATATTTTTGAAAGTGAGCAATGCAAGTTGATCAAATGCAGCTTTGTCCTAGTCTCAATCGTCACTTACAGCGCATACATAGACGGAGGACAAAAAAGGACGACATAGACAAGCACTGACTTCCAACTGATTTTTATTTTCAGAAACAAACGTATATACCCTAAACACCAAGACATTGTCGTCGTCGTCCTTTTTTGTCCTCTGTCTATGTATGCGCTAGCCCATACTAAAACCTTGCTTCAGTTTGTTCTAGTCTTCTTATTCTGAAGTTGTTTCATCCGAAGGCTGGGAGGAAAAGGTTACCAATTAATTGAAGCAGTCCAATCTTGAGTTTGCCCCATCTCTGTGGTTATGTCCAAGAGTAGTTAGCAAAAATGTTTTTTTTTTCGACACCTATTTCTGTCCCTGTTTACTTTTGCTCTCACGGTTATCTCCATGATCGACAATAGTCAACCACATCTTCAGGGTTCCTTAATTTTGCGACTGTCGGACTCAATGCCCTTTTTCATGCTTATGTTTGTACTTATCTCCGTCACTATTTACTTTCATGACAATGTTTTTAAGTGCAGGCGTTTATGCCCGCGTATGACATTGCTTATCGTCATGTATGCCTGTTATCTGGCACTGCTTATTTATTTATTTGTAATACTGCCAGTCTCAGTTGAGACCAAAGCAGGTGGGCACAATTTTACAGAAAGAAACAAACAGGTCATGTTACATGGTACATAAAAGAAAAAAAAAAAGGAAAGACACTTCCTTAACTACTGCAGAAATCACCATTAGTACAATACTTTTGGTTGGTATAACAATATGGCCATAACAATATAACAATGTAGTTAGTATAACAATATAACAATATTGTATTACTAGAATTTATATAAAAAATAGCGAATGAATGACACTTGTAAGATCAGAGAACTTATACTTATTGTCAGATGTCAGTTATCCGTCTCTTGCCTGTTTGTTCCTTTTATTTATCTGTAACTAGGCTAATTTGTCACCTATCTGCTATCAGTGCTTACATTGATAATTATCTCTGTAATTGCTTGCATTTAATGTTCTATATTTAATATTTGTAATTGGGCTTATCATTGTGGTTGCCTCTGTGATGTCAGTAAAATAGCTAGTATGATGCCAGTGCTTGCTGTGTTTATCATAATTTTCATCAATTGTCTCTATGCCTCAATGTCTGGGATTGCTTATCTTCACAGTTGCCTCTGTTTACATGCTAGCGTCTGCATTTAATTCAGTGCCTGCCTTACGATAGGGCTACTTATTGTCATTTATCTTTGCAACAAGACTTGTCTCAGGGTAATTTTGTGTTACTGCTTACTTTATTATCAGTGTGCTTCATTGTCTCTGTGTTTCAGTTTCTGGGATGGCTTGTCTTCACGTCTTTCTCCGTCAGTTCACTAACCTCTGCACATACCTCTGCAATTATGCGCAGGAGATAGTGGCCATCAGTTGCACGTGGTGCAAGACAGCCTACCACAACAAGGAGTCTTGTTTCAGTATGCAAAGGATTGGGGAGCAGTGCAACCTGGGTACACACATGGACATCATAGTGCCGCCCTCGTGGATCGTCAAGCTGCCCAGGAAGGGTTCCTTCAAGTCATCTATCAGGAGGTCACCAAAGAAGCGGGCTTCTACGAAAAAGAAGTCCCGTAAAGAGGTGAACATCCACTGCTGCCTCATTCCAGAAAAGACATTAATTCAAGGCTATGCCTGTAGCTCACAGCGTGACTGCTGATAAGCTTACCAAAGCCTCTCTGATAGTGCAATCGATGTTCCTAACTCCACAGCATGGAAACCAGACAAGGACAAGAAAGGTGACTAGTGGCAGGTGTCGACTTTCAATGGAATTTTGTTCTCGAAAGCCAGCAAGTGTAAAGCACGCACACCCACATGCAATTACGTAATAAGCAAGCCATTAGCATTGTAAAATTCTGTGGCAAAATCTATACATCTCTGAATTAAAACTTATTAAAACTCAGGGTGAAAGTTGAGTGCAGTTGCGTGTGCACTTGAATGTCAATGCATTTCACCACAGAATTTAGGGACTTATTTCTTGAAACCGGTGTTAAGCACAAGATTATTGCCAAATGGCTGTGAGCTCATTGCTGATTGACTTCAGTTCTGCAATTGGGACATTGCCCTATTTGAATATTTAGTAAGTTAATTAATGAAACTTGATTAATTACTTAACATTACACCACGATTTGTCATGCAACTAATGGGCACCTTTTCAAGCAGTCAAACTGATGAGACAGATTTGCACTATCACCGAAAATATTTAGTAAACTTGCTTCCATTAACAAAATATATATCCCGTTTGTTACCATAGCAGCGATAAAAACATTTCACAGGCGCATTGAATTGGTTGGCTGGAAAAAATGTTTATGCTGCCTAGCTTTGCCGACCATGGTCCGTATTTTCTGCATGAATATTTCCAGGGATGTGGAGACAAGGACATGCAGCGTGCGTTTGCCATCAAGCCAATCCCGTGTGCGTCAAGCAAACCCCTGTTGGTGTTCATCAATCCACGAAGTGGGGGCAACCAGGGGTCCAAGATGATGCAGAAGTTCCAGTGGCTTCTTAACCCACGCCAGGTCTTCGATCTCTCGGAAGGAGGTCCCAGACAGGGGTCAGTGTTCCGTGCCATAACTCACTTTTGTCTCTTTCTCATCTTCCATCTTTTTTCTTTTTTTGCCATATGCTTGTTGCCATTTTTCTGGAATTCACCGAATAGGATCGTGTAGCAGCTGATTGGGTTTGTTATGCTGAAGCAACAAGACTTATTTAACTCCTTTATGGCAAAGACTTCTGACCAAAAGTTATGCTGAAATGGTTCCTTGGGTTATCGGGCTTTGAGGCTGAGCTATGAATGGCTCTCAAAGCTTCCTTTGTGGACGCTCCCTAGGTTGAGCCGTTATGCCGTTTGTTGCACCAAATCGTAAATACTGTAAAAATCTTCTATGTATAGCAGTTCAAGATATGCTCGACAAGGAAGCTTTATGAAAAGCCTAGAAAGTGATTTTGGTTTTAAGGCCTTTCAACGATTAAGCCAATTATAGGGGTGACGTGCAGGGCTATTGGTGAGGTTAATGCTCTGTCAGTGTTTTTAAACCTTATCTATTGCTAGAAAGGGGAGCGGGTGACCTGTCAATGATTGCTGATGAGCTAGAATCTTAGAGTGTCCAAGAAAATTTGAAGTTTAGAACACTACAGCTGTCGTCCTTTGTTTCACTCTGTTGTACCGTTAGGACATGCTTTCTTTTTTAATGGGAGAGTTCGGCTCGCAGCTGAGACTATAGCAATGATTGCATCGTCGTTTTGTGTGCGCAGGCTTGAGCTCTACCGCAAGGTGAACAACCTACGAATACTGGCATGTGGGGGCGATGGAACGGCGGGCTGGATCTTGTCCGTGATCGATGAGATCGGCATCATGCCCCCACCACCCGTCGCTGTGCTACCCCTGGGTACCGGCAACGATCTGGCTCGTGCACTTGGCTGGGGAGGGGTAAGGCCAATCGCTTACGCTGTGGACATCTCCGGAAGGTTGCTTCCAAACGCTCTAGCAAAGCTGTAAAAGTCATGCAACGGAGCAACCACTCTATATTTCAAGAATTATTATGTTTCAACTGTGACAGCAAAGCCAGAGCTTCTCTACTATGGCAACAGTCAGCCTTCTGTGGCAATAAATGAAATGCTGCTGATGCAAAGCACACAAGTGTGAGGGCTCTTCTGAAAGTAGTCCTGAAGTCTCACTCACGTCTGTTTAAGCTGGGGAACAAAAAACATAAACATCTCTTTTATTACACCACTTAACTAGGCAAAATACACTATTTGAAAGGGCGGCAGTAAAAAAAGAAACATGCATGGAGATGAGGTGACAAGTATGAGCACCAAATTTTCACCAACTTTAATTCTCAATGATTCACAAATATATACACGCTCCAAGCCATGGGTTATGATCTGCGCATGTGTAAATATGCCAGCTCTTTGTCTTAGAGCGTGATGGAGGCCATGCTGACACATTCCTCCCCGAGTCTAGAAATCCATTCAGATTCTCTGATTTCCTGTGTCACATGCGTTTTACTCTTCTTAATAACGGAAGTGTTTACATGGTCGGGCAAACAGTCCTTGCAAGTCAGACAATGACTTGCCAGAAAACATACGAAATCTTTTGCTTCACACCCATTTTTAACATTGTTTGCATGCTCCCTTAACCTATCGTTAACACATCTCCCAGTTTGTTCAACGTGTGTTTTTCAGCATCTTAAAGTAATTTGATAAACTACACCTGTGCATTCAACAAAAGGCCGCCTGTGCTTTATGCTGCAGTCACATTGCAGGGTTGCCTCTGGGTTGGTCATTCTGCAAAGCTTTGACAGCTTGTGGGGGGCAGAGAACATGATTTTCACGTCGTAATGTTGGGCCACCTTTTTCAGATTGAGTGATAATATGTAAACGTTAGGTATCAAACTACCCCCTGCCTAACCTATCGTGGTGGCTTTAAGCGGCTATGGTGTTGCGCTGCTAAGCGCGAGGTCGCAGGATCAAATCCCAGCCGCGGCGGCCACATTTAGATAGGGGCGAAATGCAATAGCACCTGTGGGTCTCGTGCATTGGGGCATATTAAAGAACCCCAGGTGGTGAAAATTACTCCGGAGTCCCCCCCACTACAGTAAGCCTCATAATCAGGTAATGGTCTTAAAACATAAAACCCCAGAATTTCTACCCTCTGCTGGGCACGGGTTTCACCCGTCAGCGGCTCTTCTCGGAAGGCCCTCTGCAACTGAAATGAGGAGGTGCTGAGGATATCCGACGCTCTGCAGCCTTTTGCCCTAATTTCATCCTTGTCGTCCCGTCTCTGTCCATGTCTTTTTGCGCTGCCACCTTTTAAGATATTTCTCACTTTGCTCTTCTTCATTTTAGCAAATGCAAAACTGTCACAGGCTGATTCAGGGTGTGCTGCAATAAACCAAAACAAAAAGTAAATTTAGTCTAATATGCTGCTCTATTTGACCACAGAAGTGCCACTAGTTGTCATTTTGTTATCACAGCAAGTTGTGTGCATGTGGAAACCAGTTTATTTATTTATGTATATATTTTTATAATATTTTTGAAGAAGCTTTTGGAATGCTGTGTTACCCTGCATTTCAGAGTGCTCTCAGAGCACACTGAAGGGACCAATAGAAGATGCCATAACAAACCCTGAATTTCAGATGTAGCAGCTACTAACATGCAAGTGCTCTGAAAGCGCATAGGTTTTATAGCCTGCTTGGTGAACCTTGCATTGGCTGCACATTAAACCTTATTGAAAAGTCTAGAAATTTGAGTACGAAGGGGCGAGGTGGCAAGGTGGGTTAAGTATAAATTCCATGCAAGTGATCTTGCATGCGACAGTGACAAGCAGGGCAATGGTGATGGCCGTGATCACCGTGAAGCCTGGTGATCTAACTTTTTAAAAATTTATTTAGTTTATTTTTACCCTCAGGGCCTTTCGGCATTACAGAGGGGGCGGGCACGTCAGCCACACAGTGTGATCCAAACAATATATATTACATGAACACAATAACAATACAAAGAAATAACATAACAGTAATGTAGATAGTAATAATGTAAACATAACACAAATAAAAGAAGAGAACGGTGTGGATCGAAGAGCAAACAGGGATAGCAGATATTCTAATTGACATGAAGAGAAAGAAATGTAGCTGGGCAGGTGAGGTCATGCGTAGAATGGATAACCTGTGGACCATTAGGGTTACAGAATGGTTGCCAAGAGAAGGGAAATACTGTCGAGGACGGCGGAAGACTAGGTGGAGTGATGAAATCAAGAAATTCGCAGGGGCCATTTGGGATCGGTTGGCGCAGGATAGGCGTAATTGGATATGGCAGGGAGAGGCCTTCGTCCTGCAGTGGGCATAAAGTAGGATGATGATGATGATGATGATGATGATGATTGTAATGAAGCAGATATGCCACACAAAGTTTATCAGTGTGACCTGAAGCATCAAGGAATAGGAGTTGGGGAAGGACAAGTGTATGAAAGATTTCCAAATCTAGACACTGGACGAAGGCACGTTATCAACTGACAACTGAAGTATTTGACGATTAAATTTCACTCTTCACGCGAATAGATACTCAGCTTATGTCATGTGACATATGCTGCTCCTTATGTCAGCATTGAGTTATGGCGAACAACCAGCACCATGTTTTTTTGCAAAACTTGAAACAAGTGTAAGCAGTTTCAAAGTTCTGAGTCATTTAAAGTAACTCTAATTTATTATATGTATGGCTACCTTGCTTTCTTGAAAACATGCTTCATGAAAAGGGGAAATCATGGTGAAAAATATGTTGATTATGAAGGTGATCAGTGTCATTGCTGTTTTTTTACTGCTTGTAGGGTTACACGGATGAGCCTGTATCAAAGATACTCCAAGATGTTCAGAATGGGGACATCGTTCAGCTGGACAGGTAAGTCACAGCTTCTGAAACCTGTCTGTAGGCACAGAAGAAAAGAGGGTTTTCTCTGGTCAGCTGCAGTGTAGTGCCATCTTGCTAGCTATTTTAATGGGCACTGCACTCCAGTCTGAAAAGCAACGTCATGTTTATGTTTATAGTAACCCCAAATTTTTCTTCTTCGTGCACTTAGATCCTGCGAGCGGGTTTCTTCAATACTAGAAATGTAGTGGATTATTTTAATGGAAACAGACTTAATTAAGACGTTTACTGAGTACTGGATTACTTGATTGCAAGAAAGATTACTGAGAAATGTTAGCTGATTAACAAAATTAAACGCATTTGTAATTAGTCACATTATATCACTTTAGAGCACTTGTCCAAATTGCTGAATTGAAGCTGAGTGGTAACGTGACTTCATAATTATTCATGTAGTGGAAATCCTGTGACCAGCAGCAGTTTCAAAAAATACGTCCTCACAATCTGTGGTGAAATTCTTTGATGCTCTTCGTTAACACTTATTAGCAAACTTGCAGTGCTGTTAAGAATGTTGATTAGTAGAAAAAAAAAACTAGGATAGAATTCATCACCACAAGCTTGTCGAGTGTGTGACAGCATACTTTGATTGTCATAATATTGCGTCTTGACAGTTGGGTCTTGACAGTTGGGCATAGGTGCATCACGGGCAACCTTGCAAACTCTTAATTTATCTAAGTGATGTACCTATACCTCGTATGACTTGCTAACCTGTGATTTTGTGAACACCGCAACATGCTCGCTTACGCTCAATGTACCTGCACTTCTCTGCCAGACACGTCCAAGGTGGGGGGGGAAGTCTGCCTGTAGTGCTATAGAGAAGTTCATGCCCGATGGTGGGATCGATCAAACTTCCGCCTTTAGCGCAGTTGTCCATTGCTCCAACCACCAGGCCACGATTGCATGCATGCTTCTCTCATGCCAAAGTCGCTCCTTGAAACATCTGACACGTGTGTCACATGCGAGTTTGCTGTGCTCTTCTCTCGGGACAGCTAGTGCTTTGAGATGCCATGCTAAATTGCACCCACTTTCAGGGTCGGCCTACATTTTTCATCAGAAGAAAGTGATAATGCCTAAGTAGTTGAAGTCAGTCTGCAATGCTGTCGCATTATTATGATTGATTATTCGTTGTGCATTTCAATATCTCATGCAAGTAATGCCTGCCTCTTCAAATACTCTATCTCATGTACAGTCAAAGAAAAATTTCATGGACGTAACACCCAATAATTCGAATGCCCTTGCAGGACCGCCATGTACCTTGCAGAGCCAATGTATAAGAACGTCTGAAATTTTGGATGCTGAAAGCCATTTCCATCCGATTTTTCTGACTTTCTCGCGTGACCGCAGGTCTGAAGGGGCATTAATCAAAGCGACCACATCCGCCATATTTATTATGTCGCACCCTCAAACCGGCGCTCTCGCACACCAATCTGCTGGCATCCTAGCTGCTTTGACATTCACTGCCAAGCTTTGTGCTGTTTGGTGGCGGGTTCTTTATTGAAAGAATTTACTGCTGTCAAAAATGGCGCCGACTTCACCTACACCTTTGCTGCGCTTTCCGCGCAGCAAGGGTCAAGCATTGCATAATGCCAGTTTTCTAACGTCAGCTTCACCACAATACAACAGTGTTACTTGGATAAGCACATGCTGTGTATTGCACTGAAGCATATGAAGATGGAAATGGGCAATGTCATGGCACATGGTATACATTCCTTAAATATACACGCTTGCACCCGTAGTCTTTTGTCACAGTACAAGCACTGGCACAACTAATAAGTGTACTGGCAAGCCTTCAGAGCTATTTCTGATGTGGCTGTGGTGATTAGTCCTTGGGGGCAGTAAACAGCCTGCATTCAATATTTAAGACTGCCCGATTTTTCGGATGTTTTCACAGTCTTTAGGGACTCCAAAAAACCTGACATTGACTGTATTAGAATTCTGCTGCCATAAGTGATTTCAAAATATTCTTTTAACGTTCAAATAAAACACATGTTAATAGAAGGCCAGTGCTGAATCTATGTCAACACAATGTTGTGTCAGCGTTATTGGTATCAAGCTCTGTTAACACAAAATTTGAAAGCTAATCGCAGTTCAAATGCTTCGCACAATCATCTGACACCTTGCGTATGCTTTTATTGCTATGGCGTTCTGCTGCTGAGGGATGAATTTCCAGCTTTCCTAGGTATACTTTGTGGCGCAAAATACATTTCTTGAAAAGGGACAGAAGAAAGAGAGACAGTGAAGCACCAAAGTTGGCGCTTCACTGTCTCCTTTTCTTCTGTCCCTTTTCAAGAAATGTATTTTGCGCCACAAAGTATACCTAGGAAATCTAAGCACCAACTTGCCCAAGAAGAAAGAAGTCCTTTAGAAATTTCCAGCTGTTTGCGCTGCCGAAACCAATGTCACGAGTTCGGTCCTGGCCATGGCGGCCGCACTTTGATGGGGGTGAAATGCAACAACGCTTGTGCACTTTGATTAGATGCATATTAAAAAAACTCCAGGTGTTCAAAATTAATCTGTAGTGCCATGCTATGACTTGGCTCTTAATCACACTGAAGTTTTGGCACATAAAACCCCAGAATACAATTTTTTCTAGCTGTGGTGGTTGCTGTTCAGTGGGGGTAAAATGCAAAACGAATTGTGTACTTAAATTTAGGTGCATGTTTAAAAGCCCCAGGTGGTTAACATTAATCTAGAACCTTCCACTACAGTATGCCTCATAGCCGGTGAGTTACTTTGTGACATTAAGCCCCATAATTTGATTTCATTTCATTTAATTTGTTAACGTGCTGCTCTTTCATCTCTGCAGGTGGGACCTAATTGTAAATAGAAACACGGAGGTGGACATCTCTCAGTGCGAAGAAGGCAAAGAGACTGTGCCTTTAAATGTTGTGAATAATTATTTCTCTATCGGTGTGGACGCCCACATTGCCTTGGAGTTTCACGAAGCACGCGGTGAGCTTGGATTCTTGAGCTTTGGAAACAGTCGTTTTTTTTTTTTCTATTTCTGCACCGTGCTTTACCCGAAAACCTTTTCTACTTAGCGCGGGTCAAAACTAGGTGCAATGCCAGCATACTTCATGACATGTTCTGCATATGGACCTTCTATAAAGTGATGGCAGGTGCTTTATTTGCAAAGATTCACACCATTTTTTTTAATTCTTGTTATTTATCAAGCCAAGTGGCTGGTCCCATTGTAACAGGAGCATTGCATCATTCTAGCCTATGGTGAAGCATGAAAATAAGGAAAGATTAAGATAGACGTTCCAAAGTACAGCTGTCCTTATCTCAACATTTTGATATGCATAGAGCTCAGTGGCTCAGTGATACTTGGAGCACATGGCTGCTGGCACTTGTTGTGCCATGAGTGGGCACCGGGAAAACTGAGCTCATGCGTCATGAGCTCAGTGACGAAGCCAAGAGCATTTGTGATGCATGGTGGTGCAACAAGTGCCAGCTGCCACGTGATCCGAGTGTCACATTTGAATCACTGGGCAGTGTACTAACTAACTTTAATGTGAGTTGTGGAATGTCGTTGATCAGATAATAACACATAGTGCTTTCAGCCGACCTTCCCACGTTAAAAATGGCAATGACAGACAATGGGGATGAGACACTCAAAATAGAGCACTTTATATTTGTTTTTGTCCCTTTTGAATATGCACTGGTCTTGTGACAACGTGTACAGTGCAGTCCACTGTTAAAGGGAACATTTGAACATAGAGCACATTCGGACTTCTCACTCTAGCAACTGTGAAAGTGCCAGGCCTTGCAGCAGACATGTTGTGGTCGGTAGCGCTGACACCTTTCTGCATTCGTTTGCATGCAACAATGCATGCAAACGTTTGCCAGCTAAATTGCCTGCAAAGTGGGAGCTGCACATTAGAGTGGTCCCTTTTAACAGCAGAGCGGACTGTACAATGAAGCCTTTTTGTGATGAAGTTGTATATCAGTATCTGTTCTCACTTTAGTTTGTTTTTCTGGGTGCCTCCCCGTCCTTGTATGCCCCCTTGCAGAAGCTCACCCTGAGCGGTTCAACAGCAGGCTAAAGAACAAAATGTTTTACGGCCAGGCAGGAGGCAAGGATCTCCTTCAGCGAAAGTGGAAGGACCTCTGCAACTACGTCACATTGGAGGTCAGAAGGGCCTTGGCAATCTTCCATTTTACTTTCCATAGCGAAAATTCTTACTGTTTACTCTGGTTTGTGAGGCCTCTTGTCTGAGGCTATTATGGGTCGTGTGGGCCTGGAAGATGCGTAGTAAGGTAAAATTTTTCTCGTGTTGGTGTCGGCGTTGGTTCACAAAGTCTCTTGACTGAAGCCTTGCACATCAAATGTGCCCCTGAGATGTGTAATCATGCAGAACTTTCCTTGACGTATCAAGCTATATTTGGTGTGTACAATAGTTCATGAAGCCTTGTGTCTGTAGCCTCCGGTGTGCCAAATGTGCCTCCGAGATGCGTGGTCACATCGAATTTTACTCGCGATAACAAGTTGTGCATACATTGTGTTTGCACGTGTTTGTGTCACATTGTCTGAATCCTTTTCTGTGTCATACGGGAGAAGGTGGAAAAAGAAAAGACAAAAGTGATGCATTGAAATCTGTGCCCCAGATTTGTTCAACTTGTTAGGGGCCTTAGCAGTGGCGCGTAATCTTGGATGCTCTTCTCTTTCCCTAAACAGTGCGATGGCCAAGATTACACGGGGAAGTTACGAGAGCACAAAGTACACTCCATTCTCTTCTTGAACATTCCCAGGTGAGAAGTCCAAACTATTTCCGTTCATTGCAAAGCATGTCATACCCACCGGGGTAGCCTTGAAAAAGACAGGTCCTCATAATTGTATTGTAGTTTTTGCACGTAAAACTCCAGAATTTGATTTTTTTTAAAAGCACGCTGCTTGTAACACCAAGGGATGAAAAAATGCATGCATGCCAGATGAAAAAGACAGCGCAGATGTAACAAAGCGTCATCTGTGCTCTATGTCTTCTACACCTAAAGGCTACATGTGTTTGCGTTCCTTTGTGTTGAAAGCAGTGTGGTTTCCTCATGAAAGTGTTACCAATTATCCCTGTTCATAGTCTTACAACTACTTTTTGATGCAAACTGGGAGAACTAGAAGTCCACATTCTCTTACAGGCTTGCCTTAAGGGCTCATGGTTCATAATGGCCATAATCACCATTTAAACAGCAACATAAAAAAAGTACGAAAATTTCATTGTCGCAATTGCAAACTGTTATATTCAGAGTGATAATAGCACACCCTCAGTGTACTAGGCTATAAAAAATAGCAGGTGGTCATTTGAACTGAGTTTCTGTTTGTTCACGCATGTAGCTACTATGATATCCATAAGAATGTTTCTACTTGTAGCTGATGGGATAGTAGACAGTCTAATTAGTACTTCATGTGCAGAAAAAGTAGTGCTGACTTTAGTGAGAAACTGGTGATTTATGCCTGGCTGGTGGCATGCTACACCAGGCTTTCGGGGAGGATTATGATATTGGTGAGAATTATGACCTTGCACCACACAACGCTTGGGTACAGCATCCTCACGGCAGAGGCACGCAAAGCAGTATTGTGACGTGGGGTCGTCACTAGTGGATGGCAGCGTGTTTGATAACAAACTGTATGTGTGCTCAGATGGGTATCGTGTTTTTGCATGCATAACCCATAGCAGAATTTTTTTTTAATTAGCCGTAATGCCAGGGTGCACACTATGCTGCAGCCGACAGTTTTTTCGGAATCCTAAAATGCAGACTTGATGGATATTCCAGACTTCATAAATGCACCATCAGGGTTCCCATAGTGCTAATGCAATTTTGCAGCTGATTTTCAAGACTAAATGACTTGTTCCGAGCTGCCTTGCTCAATCTTAGAGGCCGCCCTGTTGGATGTTCCGCTGGCTTGACCAGGTTTAGCTTGGCTTTCAGTCGCCCGCTCTATAGCCTCCAAGATTGGGAGGTGCACACTACAGATAAAGAGCACCCACCATCCTCTAGTATTTTAGGTTTTGTCCACTCTTCCTTGGCTGAGCACGGCACTTTTTCTTTTTTCTTTCTTTTTTCAGTCAGCACTATCGTCGTCATCACTTAATGTGAAATCTGGTTTTCTTTTTTCCCTCTTCTTTAAAGGGACACTAAAGGGAAAAATGATTTCTTCTGCATCAGTAAATTACCGTTCTACAACACCAAAAACACCACTCTTACAACGATAAGACGTTTGGTAAGCCAGAAAAAGCGTAAGAATGAATTAGGGTGGTGACGCCTACTTAAGTTCCCGCACCTGGGGGCTGTGACGTCTTAGATTTCGATGGCATCTTCTAGGGCCTACTAATTATATGTAGCAGTACAGATTGACTACATTCTGTTCTAAAGGAACCAAATGTTGAACATGGCAAGTTTCAGGAACACTTATTCAGCCAAAGCGGCCCAAATGCAAAAACATACTTTGGAATCCCTGACGTCACGCTGACGTACAGGCGCTGGGGTTTTGGCGCGAAATTCAAATACTGATATTTGGATCTTCATATTCTCATCTAATAATCAAGCTATTCATTTGAAACGACTGCCTGCAGGGTTCTCAAACAATGCTTCATTAGTCTAAACTGATTTATTGTTTAGTTTTAGTGTCCCTATAAGATTTTGGTTGCTATTTTGCACATAGTGTGTCCGCAGAGTAGGGAGCAGGTGTATCATAGAGACGTCGCATCTTTGTGTGTGTGTTTGTACAGCTTCGCATTTGTAGGATCGGTGCCACTTCCTGTGCCTTCATGTGAGCCAAGTGGTGCGAAGAAACATGGGACATTTTTTCGATCTCCACGGCGATCTCCGCTAATGAAGATCGCCAATGCGAAGACACTCTTGTCAACTGTATACGAAGATGGCATCACTGTTGCACAAATCCAAGCAAATGTGATCGCCTCCAAGCGTAGTATAAAGCAGGGCATTATTAGAGATTTTTAGAGCTCGGCTCTTAGGGGCCCGTTCCTGGGTTGAACACTGGCGTAACCACGGGAACACGCTCATGCCATTGCTTACATGTTCGTCGTCGTCTTCTGCCACAGCTAGCTCGTCAGCGTCCCTCAGCGTAGCAACTCAAATGCGCTTATACCACTGCTCGTGAATTCATTGTCACTTTCTTCCACAGCTGGCTCTGATGCCGCCAGATCATGCCGACATTCCCATACTGCCCCTCTCTCTGCAAAGGGGCTGACGGCACTGGCCCACTGTCAGTTTGAGTGGTGATTTCAGTCTTAAATCCTTTGCCTTAATATATCATGAAATGAAAACACGTATCGAGCAGCGCTCATATTTCACATGAGAGAGTATCATAATCCTCAGACATATTTTTCATCACTCTAAGCCTAATAAATTTTATTTTTCTGGATGAATGATTTTTTGGATAGTTCGATTTTTCAGACTATATTTCAGTGCCCGGGAAGTCCGGAATATCAGTCGGCAACTGCATGCAAATTTAGCCTCGAGGTGTGGCTTCATGGCGCTATGAAGCCACTCGTCAAGCCAAAGTTCTTTGCCACTTGAAGTTTTGTTATCTCCTGGGGAACCCCCCACCTACTCCCTACCCTGGTGTAATCTCTTCTGTCCTCTTCCAGGGTTGGCCCATCCTCTTCCTTTTCGGATTGCCATTTTGCCTTGTGGCTGTGGTTAGCAAATAATGCATGCAGCATTGGTGAACAGGGACTCTGATCATAATGAGCTGTACTTGATGGCACTCATCTACAGGTCAACAGAAGCTGAAGATTATCAATGCCGATAAAAAATTGGGGAACAGAGCTTCTGGCCAAAGCTATGATGTCGATGAGCTGTGCATCCCGAAATAGAGACTGTTTCTACAAAGCGTTGAGTGTCTTTGTATGCAGTCTTACGTTGGGTTGCACATACAAATTTTCTTTTTCTTTCCAAAGCGTCACAATTGAAGGTGCAGCTTACGCACGGAGAGAGGTTATACTCTAAGAAATACAACTTCCACGCTACATCATCATGGTGACCCCTCAGATCATTCCTTTGCATGTTCACTGCAGTTATGGTGGTGGCACGAGACCCTGGGGAAATCCTGGGACAGCATTTGAAATGCCACAGACCGATGATGGCCTCATTGAAGTGATTGGCCTCACCATCTACCAAATGGTAAGTGTTTTCAGTGGCATTCCTTGCTTAGTCACTGCGATGTCATGCATTACAAAGTCCTTATGCCATGACAGCATTGGTGATGGCGATATTGACACATGATGGGCTTGCTTTACTTTATTATATGAAGTTTCTTTTTGCCACTGATGCCGTCTTACCATATCGTGGTTGACAGGCAGTTTTACTTCCTTATCCTTTTTATCATTGCTAAATGTGTGGCCCTATCATATTATATTTCAAAGAGCTGTGGGTTGTCATGTTGCCTGCACACTATCAATGCTTATAAAACTGCTGTCAAACTTGCGCTGTTATCTCCACATCTGACTATCTTCAACACAAAACTTCCAGCTCCTTCGCCATGCTTTGACCAGTGTTATCAAGCAGTTTCTGCATACTAATGTATAAACGATAGATCGTTAAGCGCTGCTTCAATCCTGATTCGACATTCGCTGACTGTGCTCATCACTGTCTTTGCTTGTTTTCTGGGCATGAGCTAGGGCTATAAAAGGTTGAATTCTTTGTTAATTTTTTTTTCTGGTACTATCCTGGTTCTTTACCGTCACTACACCATGACGACACGAACACTGTGCTAGAAAGTTCCACTAGAAGGTTGCATTGCAGTACCATTGATTACGTTGAACCAACAAACCAAAGCGTCCATCCTGGCCAGCCTGAGAGCCTTCAACAATAAACTTCCTCCACCCAAGAAAGATTGCCAGGAAGGAGGCAGACATGAAGGTGGAAGGGTAGAAGCTCAATGTATACATGCATAACTAGAGGGTGTAAGGAACATGAGGGTCTTGTTGGAGAATGGAGCCCTGGACTTGAGGAGAGTAGGGTTAGGCAGCTTTGAGGCACCAAGCAATTTGTGCAGGGTTCTGTGCATCGCACGGACCCTTCAGAGTGGGGCCATCTGCGCATGTGTTGTTTCGGAGGTCACAGCTGGCGATACTGTAGCAGACGAACACGGCATTGTGCGCATCGTAAACGAGAAGTTGTTCTGGAGAAGATAAGAATCTCTGAGCTCAGAGCTGCACGTGTTGCCCAAGTTAACTGATTTTTTGTTATTATTATTTTTCTCTGCAGCCTTTCCTCCAGGCGGGTGGCCATGGCACATGCCTATGCCAGTGCCGAAGCGCCCGCGTCGTGACGAGCAAAACCATCCCGGTGCAAGTGGATGGGGAGCCCTGCCGCCTACTGCCGTCGCTCATCGAGCTGCATATGCGCAACAAGGCCTGCATAGTGGCCAAGGCCAAGGTGGGCAACGGTTTTGGCTTTGACATTGACACTGCCTTTGGCTTACTCATTCACCCACCATGGTTGCTCAGTGGCTATGGTGTTGGGCTGCTGAGCACAAGGTCGCGGGATCGAATCCCGGCATTGGCGGCCACATTTCAATGGGGGCGAAACGCGAAAACACCCGTGTAATTAGATTTAGGTGCACATTAAAGAACCCCAGGTGGTCTAAATTTCCAGAGTCCTCCACTACGGCGTGCCTCATAATCAGAAAGTGGTTTTGGCAGGTAAAACCCCACAATTTCTTCATCTTACTCATTGAAGAGTGTAACACTTCTTTGAGCAATACGAGCTGTGCTTTCAGTCCTTTAACTGACAAGCCCATGCTGTACTTGTCCTGGCTGTTTACTCTGTTACCTCCAAAGAGGAGCTATACTCGTCCGGTCCACAGCACCTGCTACTTTGCTTGTCGAAGACAAGCTGCGCTTGTCAACTCGGTTCACGTGTCAAACCACATCACCACTTCACATTACTTTATTTCTTGAAAAACCTCTCTATGGGGTATTGCATTAAGGAGCGTTATAAAATTTCCTCAGGATGTCAATCACCCAGAAAGGTTATCAATTACATTCTTCAGAAAACTTGATGGAAAGGTGACTGAAGTGATTTTTGGTAGAAAGGCTGTTTTGTTGTGCTGCTGTGTGGAAAAAAAAACAGAAAGGAGAATGCAACAGTATGAGCACACGGGCATGACACTTCGTAGCCAGTGTGATGAGATACAAGTGCTGGGGGTGAGATAAAAGGCTAAATTTGAGTTTTGGCACTTGAACGTACTCTTCGATGCTTTCAATCCCTCTTATATGTTCAGCTAATCACGCCCGAACATTACACATGTGCTGAAGGAAAGTCTCTATTTCGGGGTAGACGTCTTTCATTAACGTTTTGGATGAATATAAGGTAAAACACAAATATATTTTTTAATCCGGGCATATTATATGCAACAATATGTTGAAACAAAAAAACCGTTTCTATGAAACAACTTGGGGGTTAAAGCGTCAAGTAGAAATGGTCCATAAGTAACATAAGAAAAGAATGCAGTAAATTATAAAACTAGACATTAGCAAGATGCAATTTTTTGTGCATAAAGACTATTTCCGTTTCTTCCTTTCTTTCTTTTTGTTAAATGATCAATGCTATTGCCAGAACAAATACGTGTTCTACCTCATTATATAAATATAAGAAAACGGAAGCATATTATTTACAGCAGGAAAATAGGACAATATACACCACTGAGTGTTAAATTTGACCTGCGTGTGCTTTTTTTTTCTTTTCTGCGTTATGGCAAATGCGAAACCGTCACACACGGAAGCTGTGCTGACTCAGTATTAATTCCAGGAAACCAAGAGCATTATGAAGCTGTGCCAGACTACTTGACACAGTATAACATGTGTGCTGAATCTCCGCCCTCATAGCTTTCGTTTCATTGCCGCAGGAAGTCGTTTGAAAGTGAAGGGGCACTGATTATGATTTACGATAAGGCGTCGTCTGTACTCCGATACCACTATTAAAGGTATTTCCATATAGCATGGAGGTTTTACACGCTTCCTAAGATAGAGGGTTGGTGGAGGTAGCATCTCAAAGCTGACGGGAAAACGTGCTGTTTATTGTTCAAGCAGTGACCTTACTTCCCACACCATTGCGACAGATGTGTTAGCTATTGGATCAGTGGTCCTTTTCTGAACAATGACTTATTGTGTTGGCTCTGCAATGAATGTCTTCCGGGTCCTTGATTATTATTTTTTTTCTGTCACATTGCAGATTCACAACCAAGTGCCAAGCCAGTAAGTCGTCAGCTTTTCTTTGTGATGCTCTGTTGCATGTAATAATAATAATACTTTACTTTATATAATAAACTGGTCAATCATTTAATTAAATTTCCTGCCTACCCAGGCTTGTGAGTATGGCAACAAAAGGAAGGCACATCATGCGACATCAAGAATACTAAAAAAGAAATCCCCCTCTCGCCCCACCCTAAACTTCAAAAAAATAAATCTGGATTAGGTGCAGCCCTCTTCACAATCACTGGGAGCTCTTTGTGAGGTTCTTTGCCTTCGAGCCTTTTCTATTTCTTGATTAAATTAGTTAAACTTCCTCAAGTTTGGAGAATAGTAGCCTCCTTTTTATGATGAACATGAAGGAATCTTGAAATATTGGTGTCTGGCCATAAGTTCAGCTTAATAGAAGTGCACTAAATATATGAAAAACAAACAAATGACCAACAAATCATTCAGCTTAACAGTGGATTTGTCTTCACATTGCTTATCCCAAAGGTATCCCGCTGCAATTGGTCTCGCTTGGGGCCAGTGGTTACCCTGGCGACAAGGCTATGTCACCTCATATTTCTCCACGTCTCTTATAGCCACCATGTTGCTTTTGAACATTACAAGGACCACTTAAGCGAAACACTAAATTAGTTTAAATTGATGAATTCCTAAGGATTCTAGTTTCCTTATGGGTGTGCGATTACTGAATAGTAGATTTCAAATCGAATATCAAAGAAATAAAGAAAGAACAAAGCTGAATATCGAACCAAATATCAGATATCAGAAAATTTAACACAAATATTTATGCTTCCAAATTTTGTGCAAAAAACACAAGAGCTGCTCATGCTAAAAAAGCTAATCACATTACTTAACAGGAATCTTGCTAGCTACCAGTAACTTAGGTACCCAGGAATCGAGATGCATAGTATGCTTTCCTCTTGTTAGAGGTAGCACCAAATTAGTATGCCTGCGCTCATGATGACTCAGTTTGTACACGAAGGTCTGGGAAATATTTTTTTATCAATGGAATATCTTTCAAATAGAATTAAGTGCTTTTTTTGACATAGCTTGACACTGATATATTCCTACGGGTGGCTCATCAGTGATCGGTTGTGAAATCACGTGTACGTGTTAGATCTACAGCCGTTGAAGTGTTGTTTGGGTCCACGGTCGACCAGCTGGCAGCTACCGCGAGCATGCATGCCAAGCCTATGTCTGTGTGCTTGCATTAGGGTAGAGGGCTCCCAGCTGTTCGAATCTGCGTGCGTGAATACTGAACTCGCATATAAGATGCGATCAGCATGCCTTCCCATGGCTAACCATGGCTAACCAGGCACACGCTCTCGTGCTACCCATATGCGCTGTTGTTGTAGTTTCCTCTGTCTATGTCACGTTGACCATTTCGATCGGTATCGTCGACCTTAACGAATCTCGTACCAATAGAGATTGTGTGCCGTGGGAACGCTGTGTGCATCAAGGCATTGACCCACAGCTTGGTCATTCACCAAATGTACTGATATTCTAAAAATCGAATATTTGAGAAATTGAGCATTATATATTCTATTCACAAATGAAATTAATTGAACATTTGCTATTCAATTCAAAATTTAATATTTGAGTATTTGCATTAATTTTCGTTGGTTTCGTAGTAACAGGTTGATTATTGAAGTAAGAAATGAAGGTGAAAATTCCATTTTTCGAATTTTGCGCTGGAACCACAAGTACAGTATGTCAATGTGACGTCACAGATTACCAAGCATGTTTTCACACGTTGGCCATTGTGGTTAAGTAAATGCTCTTTAAACTTTCTAACTTCACTCTTTGGCTTTCTTTTACAACAACGTAGCTCATTTTTACTCGTAGGCATTTAACAAGCCCCGAGCAAATGAGGTCACAATCTGTGACATCACTGTGAACTGGTGCGAAAATTTCAAGGTGGCGTCACCACCCATATTTCATTATTGCGTCTTCTCTGGCTTGCCAAGCATGTTTTTGCAGTAAGAGTGACTTTTTGGCATTATGCAAGTGTAATTTACTAACACTGCTTGAATCATTCTTTCTCTGTAGTCACCCCTTCACAAATCAATCAATCGTGCGTCATGACTGTTTGCCATGTTTTTGCCAGGTTACCACTGGAAAAGCTGACCATTGCCATCCGAAAGCTGAACATGGCTGATTACGAGAATTATCACTACGACAAGGAGAGGCTACGAAGCCTATGTGAGTTTTATCACCAGTTGCTGTTCCAGATATAACAAACTGCACTTAGAACTTCTGATTTCTAGTGCTTGTTTTTATTTTATCGTGATGAGAAGTTAGTAGTCTTTTGGAAACAAGGTTAATCAGTGTAACTAACCCTGTAATGCCAAAACACAGTTTCACATCAAGGAAAATTAGAGCGACTTGATTGTCTTTATTTCTGGCCATAGAGAGTTTCATACATTTGTATGAAAAACAATGAAATGGTAATAATATGAAGCATTCTTTTCTGAGTGCGGCCACATTATTGTGGGCAAGCAGCCGTGCTTCTTGCTGTGTCTGCCATGTTTTTGCACATTTTAACTTCCTTTTCCTCCTTCACAACAGCCATACCGATTGGAACATTGACTGTGAACCCCGACACTGATCTGGAGAATGTCAGGCTGATGATCAACCAGTTGTGTTCTGTGAGTGTTTTTTTTTTTTTTCATGTCTTGCATGTCTTCAGTTGTTGCGTCTTGTTTTCTGTGCGTGTGTGTATATCTATGTTCAGGTGTGCGCAAACAAAAATCTACTTCTCTATAGTTGATACCATTATAGCAGGAGAATACCACGTTCAAATGGAACATTACCAATGAGATTTTATATTTCCTTTGATATAACCAATAATTTGTTCTATCTAGGTTCAACTGTACTTAACAATGTAATTGGTCTCACCAACATCACTGCAATTTCTGCAGCAATGTCGCACTGCATGTATGCAGTGCGATGAAGAAATCAGAAGATTGGAAACCATGTTGAAGTTATTGCAGGTGTCTGTTGCCATGAGAATGGAATGGCATTTTTCATCAGGAAAGCACGCGTTTACAATGGACAGAGTGCGGTGATTGCATTTCAGTGTTACAGTGTACAAGACTGGTCAAAATGAAATGGACACTCTCCTAAGGTTAAAAAGAAAGCAAACATATTTGTTTTCTTTCGGTCTTAGGCGAGTGCTTGTTTTATTTTGAGCATGTACTATGCCCACCTGACAAATATTCGTCGAATATTGAACTAAGTGTATAAGACTCGCAGTATTTATTCGAATATGAGACGAGGTTTTTATTTAACCTCGAAGTCACCTCCGGTGTTATATGCGAGGCATCAGATTCAGTTATTATTTCAATATGGCGACAAAGCTTCCAGCATATCCAAATTTTGGGTGGCAGTGCAAATGGTAGCGGCTAATAAGCCGTGGCAGATGAAGCAGTACTGTATTTTTGCGCAAATACCTGCACCGAGAATTCTAAAAATTTCAACAATAAAGGTGGGGTGTGGGTTATATGCGAATTTTGCCTTTATGTGTGACTTCACAGCAAAGCAAACATTGCCTTATTGTGTGGCTTCACGGTAATGCTGTGTGCGCTGCCATAAAGCCACTTCGTAAGGTGAAATTCGCACTGCCATGAATTCGAAGCTCAAGGGGAAATTCGCATCTAGCCTGCACTGATTATTTCGACTATTCCAAAGGCTCCCTAGTTATTCGTTGTTTCAGGCTATTTCAGGCAACACCAAGCTAGTATATTATGGTGTGCGATGAAAGAGAGTGTTTGTGATGGATTGGGACTGCCTTTGGCCCCCTAGTGATCACCCAGCGCTCACCAATTAGACGACAAGCTCCGGCCACTGCGCAGTCCAAGCATCATGCTTGAATCGCTAGACGCTGTACATGAGCCAAAGAAAGCAACAAAACTATTTTTTTAATATATAGTGTTAGCTTTACAAAAAAAAACACAAATTGTGCTATTGGAATGGACCAGTTACCTGTTGGCAACATTGTGCATGAGCGGCCATATATAAGCATAAAAAGCTTACTCGAATGCATTCAAATGTGTAACTGTGGAGGCAAGCCTGTTAACGTTCTCTAGTATTAGAGTTCCTTTCCATAGTAACAGTCGTGCCAGCGGCGGCAAAAAAGCAGTTGCAAAGATGATTTATGGTAAATTATAGTGAATTAGATAACGGTGAATTGGCTCACATGACTCATAGCTTACGCAGCACTGCACGGTATTAATGAGATAGGAATTCCTTTGACCCAGTTCTTGCGGTGCTCCTTGTGCCACTAATGTTGTGCTCCTTGGTGTATTACACGTCTGTTTCCAGCTGGAAGGTCCAGACGCACAGAATCTGTCACCGTCCAAGAGGTTCTCACCCGACTGGTGCTTTCTGGATTGTGAGTAACTCTGGTTTCGTGATTGTTTGCATTGGGGAAGGGCCATGTTTGGTTCTCGGGTCATTGCTGGACAGCCTCGAGAGGGCGTCTAATTTAGCACGCGTATGCCAAGAAGAAATACATACTGAACTGAACAATGCGAATAGCGCAGATGACAGGACGTTAGAGATACAAATAAGAAAAATTCGCTGTCCTGTTCATATATCTATTGTCCTCTCATCTGCTCGGTTCGCCATCTTGAACGAAAACGACACTCTGTTCCATTCTTAGCAGCCAACGGTGCTGCAGCTACGCAAACCGTGAGGTCGCAGATGTCTCACTCCGCATGTTTTGCAGGAAGTTGGTTTTGATCTGCAACACTTTCTATGGAACATCTACTTCACATATTGGCACTACAACTTGGGGATCTTAGCTAATGCCAAACTGTGTAATGTTTGTACACCCTTGTGCTTCTAGTGTGCGACATACTAGTACTACTTCGTTTCGGCAGCAAGCACAAGTAGTGCGCCGCAACCGCTGGTCGCAGAAACATGCCACCCTATTTGTCTTGCGTTAAATAGGATCAAATATGTGGTGCCTTTCACTTAATAAGTATGCCCCATTATTCGCAACATCAAAATATGAGACTTAATGTCACTTCGAGTTACATGAAGCATGCCTGTGTCATTCATATGTGACACACCACTTTTTACTCAAGAATGCGAGCTTTAACAGAAGTCTCTCTAGCCTTTGTGACAATGCCATCTACGTATAAAACAGAGTATGGTTCAATTTTAAACTCTAATGCAGTCGACAACAGGTTTCTTTTACTTTGTATGGCTAGTAAGCAGAAGTCCTTCTGATGAGTGTAGAGAGCTCCTGCAAGAATCTTAGTGCAAGGTGCATGAAGGTCTGATATGTAGAGCAAGCCCCGTGGATTGCTCTACATATCAGAACACTAGCAGCTCAAGTGCATTTTGGGATGCACTTGAGCTGCTAGAAAACAAACCCACTTTAGTCATTAAAAGGCTACTTTAACGTGTGTACCCCCACTCTTTATGCTGAACCGCATCTGTCTCTCCTCGTGACATTTGGAATTAATGAACGACTTTATTTCTTGCTTGAACAAAAAAAAAAGGTATTAACAACAGAGTGAATGAATTCTGCCTCAGAGTACCCTTGATTCATTGATTTATAGATTGAAAATGAATTTGTTGTACCAGAGAACTGCTAGAGACTGGTTTTTGTCATAGCGAAACAAAATTTTACAGCTTCGCTTCCCAGATGAATGCCCAGAGGCTGTCCAGTGTTTTCTTTTGCTTTGGCTTTGGCCAAGGTTATCTGCAGATTGTTTTATACGACTTGTAGAGAAGCATCTAAAAGATACGTGGAGATGTAAACGACATCATCATACATGCACGTCTGTTTTTGTTCTTTCTCTCGCCTCTTAGCGTGCACAGCGGAGAGGTTCTTTCGCATCGACCGAGCTCAGGAGCAGCTACACTACGTCGTCGACATCGGTCAGGACGGTGTGTACATCCTCGACCCTGAGCAATCGCCGATCGCTCCGGAGCCACCACCACCGCCACTGACGTCACCCACAACAGAGGAGATTAGTGTCCTGGACAGTTCGTCCATCTTGAAGGACAGTGCGGAAGGCCTAGCAGCTGTAGCAGCAGCCGCAGCCGCAGCTGCAGCCGAAGCTGTAGCAGAAGCTGAAACGAAGGAGCCAGCTCCAACGTGGAGGTGAGCTGTCCGATGGGAAAGGAAACAAGAGAAGGAATTTACTAACGACAACAGAAACAAAGCCTTGAGGCCACTGTTAATGTTGGTAGCTGTTGGTTCATCTGCTTTTGCAATGATTTGCAATTTGACTCATCGCAGTAGAAATAAGCATAACCAGTGCAGTGCATGTACAATGAAGTAAATGCTGAAAAGATCCAATCATTACAATCTTATAGTATTTAATCTGGACTGATTTTACATGCCATAGATATACAATGTACTATTACTAGGCAATGCCTATCATTGGAAGTGATAATTGTCTTAAATGCTGTCAATGAAAATTTATTGAACTGTACTGTGAAATTGTGCCGGAGGTTATGTATTAATCTACAGTCGCCGACCCTTTATTCAGACCTCACGGGGACTGCGGAAATGTCCGAATAAACAGGTGTCCGAAAAAGCAGATTAAGAAAAAAAAAATCCTTTATTTCCACGCACTTATTCGGGCTCGGCAGTAGGCTTGAAGAAATCGTGAATGCGCCATTGCACGCTGTTCCGTTTACGCGCAATCAGATAAACCTGAATCTCAGGGAGGGTCGTACGGTCACTATAGGCGGCTGAAAGCACAGTCACTGCTTGTACACGCTCCGCATGCGACGGCAGCGTAGTACATGGTGCGTCATCTTCCGACTCGAGAGTCATCGTCCGGCGGTGCAGCAGAAACCTGACGAATGATCTCGCCGTCGTCGAGTTCTGCGCATGTCAGTACAGCAATGTCAGCACTTGTGAAGCTGTCAAATGAGACGGTGTCCAGAATCGCAATGCAACCACTGCGCAAGTCTCGGCAGAACATTTTCTGCGTCGGTAGGGAGCACATCGGAAGGCGACAAATCTTAGGCCTCCCGGCACCCGCTTGCCGGCATTCCGCAGCGCAGTCTATGCGGGCACTGTCGGCGCCATTAGAGATTTGACGCGATGTTTCCGTATGCTGCGTTGGATCACCAAAACCTCGACACAGCACACAAAGCAACCACCGCCGTGCCTACACCAGTCACACAAACGAAAAACCGCGGCCTGCTCGCAGCGTCGTGTGCAAAGAAACAAATCAGCTGCTGGATTGTCTTGACATGGCTTACTAAGCTGAAACCGGAACTGCTGCAGAGCCACTCTATCGAACTAGGCAGAAACGATGATGATGAGCGGGGATTTCCAGTAGCGCCACTTCGTGGGGCAGCAAGGAAGCTCTGTTCACAACAAAAATGGCGTTCAGCAAGTCGAACCATGCACCGGTCAGAGTCGGTGCTTGGTGCTCTCGACCGAGTTGGCTAAGGAGTGTCCGAAAAATCAGACGAGAGGTTGCAAGGTGTCCGAACTTTCGGCAGTTGTTATACATTATGGTCTATGGGGAGAATGGCGGTGCCGCAAAGCTGACCGAATAATCGGGCATGTCCGAATTTGTGGAGTCCGGAAAATCGGTCGGCGACTGTACATGGTTAGCCACTGTCATATTGAGTTCGTGTTCTAGGTTGACCAATGCCTGCTTTGGCCTGTAGGCTGATACATGAAAACATGATATACACAGCTTGCCTGACTAGATTTTTTTTTCTCATTTTAGCCCCCCTACTCACACGCAAGACTGTAAGGAACAGAAGTGAGTGCTGTTTAAAAATTGTATTACAGTGAAACCTCGTTAAACCGTAGTCGGCCGGAGCTCGGAAAAAGTACGTACTAAACGGTAGTACTGTTTAAGCGAAATTGCTTGAGATCGCCCACTTACCTGTCGAAAACGGAACTCAAGAGAGAGTGCGATGAAAGGGGAAAAAACATGCAGTATTTATTCACTTCACGGGACGTAAGTGTTAGTTTCGTTTGATGTCGCGGCGGCCTAGCACGACGACAGCGCCCTCAAACTTACTGAAGCTGCGTGCGAGCTTCTCAGCCAGCCCCCTCCTCTCGGCAAACACTCGCACGGCAGGTTCCTCGTTGGCGTTACGTATTCTCCGTGCACGCGCGCAGTAGTGCTGCATAAGTCCCGGGGCACCTTTTTCATTGCCGGGTGCCGGAGTTCGGAAAACTTTTCGTTTGGAATAGTTACGTTATCGCGCCCCTGTTCTCCTTGCGACAATCGCATTCATGAGGCTGACGTAACGCGCAGCTTCTGCCACTGTCGGGCCTGAATAGCCCCTGCTGTCGCTTTCCGTGTCGTCCTCATCACTGTCGCTAGTTGACACTTCGGCAACAACAGCGGCAACGATGGTGAAAAGTCGAACCTCGTAGCCGACATATCTCTTCGCGGTCGCAGCAGCGCTGCCGAGCAACTTCGCATTCCAAATGCCACACACTGTAGTCAACAGCAGATCCATGTCGCGGGCCAGCGCTGACTTCTTTGTGTCACGTTCGACAGCACGGACGATGTCTAATTTTTCTTCTATGCTGAGCACCCGGCGTCTTTCTTATCCTAGCTTCGGCATGACGCGAGTCCTCGCTTGCACGACGCCACAACGCTCTCTGGCACGGCGTCCATGCGGCGTCGAAATGATGTTGATGTTGATGCGGCTCCACGTGCAAACGCACAGGCGCTTGGAGGCCGTTGTACCGATCTCTGAGGCTTGTTGATCTGCCGGGCCGCGCGATGGAGACGACGCACCGCCGTGCTTGCGCGACGAAAAGTGGAAACGCTACGTTTTAACCGATGCGTACGCAATAAGCTGGTACGGTTTATGCGGATACAATATACATTATGTTCAATGGCCGCTGAGTCGGGGAATTGACTCTACTACTTTTAAACCGAAACTACTGTTTAAGCGGGTACGGTTTAACGAGGTTTTACTGTAGCTTTTTTTTACCTAATGTTAATAATGAATAAAACTGAAGGATCGATCAAGGGCCACATTCAGCTTGTTTCTTTTCATGTTTTCTGTTTTTTCACAAGAACATTCTTGTTGTTGAGCACCTGCGTTTGTCGATAACATGACCACGATTATAGTTGCCTGACACCGGTTTTAGTAACCACTTCAGCTTATGAAGTACTATTGACATTGTTTTAAATTCATTGCGCTGCCTTATTAAGCTCCCACTTTTGAAATGCAAGAAAATTTGTGCACTTGAATTTAAGTGGACATTGGTCAAAACAAATTGAAAGCCCTTAGCATCCTTCATAACCCTACAGCATCCTTCATATCCCGCTATGCAGTTTCGGGAAATTAAGCCCCACAAGTTATTTGTGAACACTTCCTAAAGACGAGTCAAATTGAGCAGAGAAGATGACGAGATCTCTTGTATTGAAATTTCATGGCATTGCCGCATTTGTAGAATAAACCTGTTTCTCTACCCAAAGGCTGTGTGGATTAGGAGGTACACACGTCGTGTGTTCAGCTTCATTAGCAGTTTGGAATGTTACGCTGAATTTTACTCTTACGCGTCAAATGCTTCAAGAACAGCCGCACAAGATTTTTTTAAATGCGAGCTGTCTGTGAGTTACCGTTTTTCACCCCCTGAATATGAAAATCATACTATTTATGCCCTCTCATATCATGTAACACTCACTTGAGTTCATCTGGCACACACTCATGTACATAAAGTTGAGCCTAATCATAGCTAAGTCGTGTCTGACCTTCTACTTTCCGTTTTGTGTTTCAATTGTCTGTCGCTGTGAATCTGGGTGTGTGCATGTATGTCAGCATTGCATTCACAGTGAACACGCGAGTCCATTGTTTTGCTTATCGCTCTGGCAGCGGTGACATCAGTGGTGCTTTGTTTTCAGAGTTGAAGCTGGAGAGCAGCTGCAGCCAACTTCGTCGCACGGTATGTTTTGTCTGCTCTCATATCTGAATTTAATCATATCTGAATTTCATCTGCTATCATATCTGAACACTTTCTAAAGAAAGTGTTCGCTTTGCATTCTCATAATCTTTCTTCTTCCCTTCTTTCATTGAGTACTGAGCGAGTTGTGCTAACTAACAGGCTTACCCAGGTATTGCCAATGAAATGTGAAGAATTTTTCAAGCACAGTTTTATCATGCATATGTAATCACATTAGTACTCACCTTCTAATCTTGGTCTATTTTTGGTGTGCTCATTAACTTGTGCTTAATGGTGTGTGTGTTTGTGTGTGTGTGTGTGTGTGTGTGTGTTTGTGTGTGTGTGTGTGGGGGGGGGGGCTGCCATAATAAATGCTTGATGTCTAGGTAGCATTGCTGCACTCCAGTTCAGGTCTTCGTAAAAAGAATAGAAAGAAAGTAAAAGATAGCGAGATGAAATCTACATATTTATCTTCATTCTTCATTGTAGAAGACGTTCAGAGTCTTGAAGTTTGGTTAATGCCTTGTCTTATGATGGAGGGCTGCAAACTGTCGCACAAAAATCTAAAGCTAACTGTGCTGCGCCTAACACTGACGAGAAAGCCTCCTCGTATGCTTCAAACAAGGCAGAAGTTCACAAGAACATGGAGGCTTCAGAGGAAGCTTTAGCTCGGGTGCTGCTATCTAAATACATTTAAAGGAGAATTAGATTTTCTCTGCAACCACTGCACCAAATTTGACAAGGTTTGTCACATTTAAAACAAAAACTTAAAATCTAGTGACTGTTGGTTTCGAATTTTTGATTTAGGTTGTCAATTTTTTATTAAAAATTGGCAAAAATCAAAAATTTTCATAAGACGAAACTATCAAGTTTACATATCTGTAACTCATCAACGAGAAATGATAATACAATTCTGTGAAATGCATGTAATTGTACATACAAAGTGGACAAAATTGATATGTTACACATGAATCTCAAAAAATTTAATAACATGGAAATACAGCTTTTGCAGAACCCTTGTAAACAAAGTAAAAAATTCAGGTAAGATATAAGATGACATTAACTTTGTCCGCTTTCAATGATCTAAAGGATGCCATTCACAGAACCACAATATCTGTTGTTGATGCAGAGCTATGAATTTTTAAACGTCGTGCTTCTATTTATTTCAAACTTCCAAATTTTTGAAAATTCTTGAAACAAAATTCAGGCTCTAAATCGAAATTCCGCTTCCAGCAGTCACTAGAATTTAACTTTCTCTCTCAAATGCAACAAATTTCATTAAAATCGCTTCAGGGGTTTTTTCAGGAAAGCGTTTTTGCGTTTTACATGTATTCGAATAGGCCGCGTTGAAGTTGGGCCCGAGCTAAAGCTTCTTCTTAAAGTGGTAAACAGTCATAGAACAAGTTCCCCTTGTTGAAACATTGGCTCCAGTGACATTTGTTGTTCTATCACTGTTTGTTGCTCCTTGTATGCTTGGCTTGCTTCATGCTTTTTGCTGTGTCATCTGTGCATCTGTTTGCTGTGCTAATCACTCCCAGTTGCATCTGAATAACATATTAACCCTGTGTCTGCTTGCAGAAGTAATCATGGCTGCCAAACTGGGGGATCTCTTAAGGGTACGTTCACTCAGTGCCTTGTATGAAAAAAAAAAATGAAACTGGTAGCCCTGCCCTTACACTCAGGCTTTGCTTTTTGTTTTGTTTTTTCCATCTGGAATTTCGTCACGCTTGATGTGAGCTGCGTTGCTGATGCGTAAAGCTACTGCGACTGGCTTAAATGCACTGCTGGACGAAGGCTTGTGCCAAAGCTTTATGCTGAGCTGGCAAACGTTCTATTATGCGAGGTTGTGGATTCCTCGCTACTCGCAGCAAAATATTTCTCTTCTACATTCGTGGCAGCATTGTGTGCAGATTGCAAATCTTTCCTTACCATGTTCGAAAAGCGCTTCAGTGCCCTTTCAAGCCATATTTTGTTTTTTGTTGGGTTTTGTTGCATTGTGTTTAAACTACGTCACATTTTTTTTTCACAATCCTTGGAAGATTGTGTAAACTGGTCAAGAAATGATGCCTGTAATATTAACCTGAATAACTCAATCAGCTTCAGTTTTTCATTTGCAACTTTGTCAAGTTGCGTCAAAGACAACTACTGCATTTTTGAAATCTGGTTTAGCTAAGACACTGAGTTATTTTTCACCATAAGTTTTGTAGTAGTGAGCCGGCTTTGCCTGTCAGGTCTCTGTTCGCTGGTTAAAGGACTTGGTATTTAGTTGCAACAATGCAAAGCCAGCGACAATGAAGCCAATGAGAAAATCCGTAGACCAGCTTTATATATATATATATATATATATATATATATATATATATATATATATATATATATATATATATATATAAAATATATTGACACATGTACTTGTTTATCTACATCGGGCACCACCTAACAAATGTTAACGCACAGTCCAGGACATGCCTGCATGTATAGGAAGTGTCTGGAATGTTATCGATGATTCTATCCGCTGTCTGTCACTGAACCTTGCGTAATCTGATTGCATGTATGCGCGATGTGAATGGTGTAGAACTTTGTGGAAGACACACAGGTCTCAGCGATTACGTTGGAACATTTGACGACTGATGTATAAAAGCCGACGCGCTTGACCCGCTGATCAGATTTTGAGGATCGCCGACTGTGTTCGCCGCTGTCGCTGTTCTTTCGGTGTAGCCTGTTTTCATGGGCACAGGTTCGCCCAATAAAATTTAGTTTCGTCTTCCACAGTATTGCTACTGTGTTCTTTACACGTCACTACCATGTGACACTATATATAGCTGTATAATTTATTAGAGTTGAGGGTTGTAATCTTGGCAAACGTGATATAGCAGCCAAAAACAAGAGGGAAATTCTTGTTTATTATCACTCATTGCATGGCACCTTCTTTCTTGGCTCTTTGGTGTCTTGAAATAGCATATTAGGGTTTTATTGGCCAGAAGCTTCCATGCACTATGTGACACCTGTGACTTTATGGTTGTTGATCCATCACGATCATCAGCAGTGGATATGGCTAGCACTTCCTGGGCTATGTTATAAATAGGTCTGTGTAAATACACAAAAAAGTGGATGGAGGCACAGGCACCGCCGTAGCTGAACTAGCAAAGCACCACACGCATCATGCTGATGTTGTGGGTACGGCTCCCACCAGCGACGAGTTGTCTTTTCTCTCATTTTCATTTCCCTTTTGCTTTATTAGGAATATGAACATTATAACCCCTCATTCACAAATAATTCGAAAGTCTCTTTAAAAGGCCTGTAAACGATTTCTGCTATGCTTTCCTTGGCTTCATTTTTGTCTGCTTCGTATGCCATATTTACTTGCGTAAGACTAGCCCTCATGTAAGACCCACACCTTGCACTTTTCGGGTGAAAATATTGAAAAAAAATTTTGCCGAACATTGCATTTTGAACACATGACATTCAAAATCTTTTAGTACTGTTGCTAAGAGTTTTTAAGTGGGTGGAATGTCAAACAGCACAGACAGCACCGAGGACCATCATCTTATACAGTAAATTTCTGTGAATGATGCAAGCAAAATTGAGTGGTGGAACAATGACTAATGAAATGGAAGTTGATAGCTGGTGCTAATCATGAATAAATGTGTGCACAGAGTGTAGCAAGTGTTTGTATTATATTTTGTACATTATTTGTGACGTCCACAGCTTTGGCAGTAACTCGTATGCCCAATTCCTACTCCCTGCAAAGATGTAAAAACAAAAAAGCGTGGGTCTTCCACAAGTAAATAGGGTAGTTGTTCTTCGTGGTTATACATTTGACATTTTACAAGCATTTTCTTGGAAGGGGAAATAGGTGTGAAAGGTTGTATGGCATCTCTTGAATGATGCTGTTGGTGATCATCCACAAGTTGTTGTTCTTGGTGCAAGCAGCGGGAAAAAATAAAACTTCATACGAATGTAAGGAAGATGAACACAGTGCTAACAACCGAGTTTTATTAAAATCACATAAATATATATATACTCTGGACAAACGTGGCAGAAAGTTTTTTTTTAAATTGGAGGCAAAAGTAAGAGGCAACAAAACACGGACTGCTCAATGATGCATATCCAGATATTCCATTTCTGAGGTATGCAACATGACAGATAGTTTGGTGACACCCATTTTAGCTGACTTGTTAATCAAAAAAACCCGGCACATCCCGCACCCTGTCGGAATCGATGTTATGCGAAGCAGTATGCAGGATGCCTACCAAGTTAACGAAACAACCATGAAAGCACCAAGACATAGGCGGCTGTTTCATGACCTACATGACATTGTGTCATGACATTCATGTCATGACCTATCATTTATGTTTGTCATACACTCTTGTCATACTATGTCAATTTTGGTACATACCAAGACGTAGGCGGCTGTTTCATAAGCTACATGACACGCTTGTCATGACCTATCTATTATGTTCGCCATACACTCTTGTCAAACTATGCCATTTTTGGTACATACCAAGTTAACGAAACAGCCATGAGAGCACCAAGACGTAGGCAGCTGTTTCATGACCTACATGACACTTGTGTCATGACATTCATGTCATGACCTATCATTTATGTTTGTCATACACTCTTGTCATACTATGTCAATTGTGGTACATACCAAGATGTAGGCGGCTGTTTCATACGCTACATGACACGCTTGTCATGACCTATGTATTACGTTCGCCATACACTCTTGTCAAACTATGCCATTTTTGGTACATACCAAGTTAACGAAACAGCCATGAGAGCACCAAGACGTAGGCAGCTGTTTCATGACCTACATGACACTCGTGTCATGACATTCATGTCATGACCTATCATTTATGTCTGTCATACACTCTTGTCATACTCTGCCTATTTTGGTACATACCAAGTTAACTAAACGACCATGAGAGCACCAAGACCTAGGTGACTGTTTCATGATCTACATGATACATGTCATAATATTCATGTCATGACTTATCATTTATACACTCTTGTCATACTGTGCCAATTGTGGCACATACCAGAACGACAATGAGAGCACCAAGTTGTAGGTGGCTAGATAGATAGGTACTGTCAAAGTGGCAAATGTTCGGCAAGAAATAATTCGCATTTAAAAATGCTTCTTCAATCTCACATCGTGCATTTTCTTTGTACCTAGCCAGCACAAATGGTATCAGAAAACACTGGTGCCCGTCTTCCTCACCTTTGCATCAACTCTTGTATTTTTCACATTTCTTGCCTCGACAGTGTAATAGCAACTCATGCAGCAAGCCATCCTTCTGAAGTACTTGCTACTCACATTTCTTTATTCTTTTCTTTCACCTTGTCATGACTGCACAGCTAAAGCAGCTTTGTGACAGTGGTCACAGCCTGCTGTCGACGGACGACAGTGGGATGACGGCACTGCACCATGCCGCTCGCTACGGACACAAGGATGTTGTTCGGTATATTGTCGCCAGCGGTGAGTGCGTTTTATGTGGAACTGTGATAAACGTGGGTGCGTGTCTAAACGAATAAATGTCTGCTAGGGCACAGTAATAAAAATCGGTAGAATTCAACAGCTCTTTTGGCTCTTTAAGCTCGTTAACTGCGACAGGCTCTCATGGTGGACATTGCTGTCACCGCAAGGACATCTTCAGCGTGAGACACATGGTGCGACTTTTTATGCGGTCTGTCGTACGGCGCGTCGTGTGCGACTTGCCGCATGCGGCGATTCAGGACATGTACCAATGAGCGAGTGGCGGGTAGCTCCGCCCAGAACCGGCGGCCCTGCGTGGAAGTTTGGAATGCTGCGTAACTTTGAACAGAAAGTGAGAGCAAACGTATTTGCACAGCTCTCTTGTTTGAAACAAACGATGACAATATAAACACGTCTATGTGAGCCCTGTAGACGCGTTTCCGCAAGGCCGCGTTAGCAGTATTCGCTCCGTTGACAGCCGCCGATGTCTAGGAACCGGCAGGCATACCTAGCTCACTCGGCCTTCGAATCCGACACCGGTGGCGCTAGTGGCACGATCGCTTGCAGCTCGTATAACGAAGTGCCTATGTTAGTCGGCACAGTGCGCACATATTTATGTCCTGCTTAAACTGCAGCCCATTTGATTTCATTGGCGCCGACAGAAGCGAACGAGCATGCCAGGCGAGCTTGCGATCGCTGGGAGACGCCGTAGGCTTAGCTTGCCGCCTGTCTTTCTGGGGCCGAGGGCCCTTGCGATGCGTCCGCAGCTCATAATAAAGCGCCTAAATTCGTCAGCACAATCAATGGCTGAACATCTATGTTTCTATTAAGTGAAAATGTGGTTAATTTTACCGGTAGTAGCGATGAGTAAGCCCACTAGACAGGTGAGCCGCTTCCTATTGACGACTGCTAGCGCGTCTGCACTGATCGTGTTCTAGTAGAAATCACGCCAACGATTTACTATTTCGCACGTTTTATAACACGCACTCGTTCGAGTTCACTTTATTCTATAAGTTATTTTGTGTCAGAAACAAATTGTAGCCGAATTATGTGCCGCCATCAGCGGCGAAAGACGCCCGCATTTCGACCAGGGAGAAAAAATAATACAGACATGATCATAGCGGCGAGGCACCCGCTCGCCGGCCCCGCCCCACCGGGTCTACCACGTGGCCATGACGTTCACGCTACCGGCGCTGTCATTGGCTGCGGTCGTCCGACCGATGCAGCTGTCACACGACAATATTCAGCAAGTTAGTCGGTCGCATGCGCGGCGTGTGATTCATGCGGCGGATTTGGTTGAGAACCCGTCGAGTGCGGCTGCCAATGCGAATGGTCGTACAACCGATCGCACCCGAAATCGCGCCATAGTCCAGATTCGCTACAGCAGTGCCTGCTATGGCCCCTGAAATTTTTCGCACAGATGTCTCCACTCCTGCAGTGAGTGAAGTATGTGAAACCCTGCATGAATTGCCACGCCCTAAGGTGTGTGCCAGACCAAGAGGAAAGGAATGTTTCTGCTCTTTCATTTCATCCCTAGCTGCTGATCTCATTTTTTTTGTTTTCCATTTTCTAGGTTGAAATAAATGCCTATGTCGCCTGCTAATCTGCAGATTAGACTTGAGTCAATCAATGTTGAATCATTTATGCAAGCTACTGTTGACTGGTGCCTAACACATGCACACTTTTGTTGCAGCGCCGCCAGTGATCTTGGACATTGTGGACAAAGACAGGTAAGTTGGCAGACTGGCTGTTTCCTGTTTTCTTACACACAGTGGTCTTATCGTAGGTATACAATATAAGGCAAGGTGTTTTTTGCAGATCCTTAGCTTCGAAATCACTCCTCACCTTATATGCGAGGATAATAGATTCAATTAGTGTTTCAATATGGTGGCACCAGCTGCACATTTCTGACTATACAAATTTTATGCGGCAGCACAAATTGTAGCAACTAGTAAACCTTATCAGGGTAGGCAGTACCGTATTTTCGCACGTGTAACTCGCACTGCGTTGAAAAAGTGGACAGTAAAGGCTGGGTGTGAATTATATGCAAATTTCCCCTTACAGTGTAGCTTCACTGCAAAGCGTACCGGGCTGCCTTGAAGCTACACTGTAAGGCAAAATTCGCGCTGCCGTGAAGTCACACTTTAAGGCGAGATTCATATATAACACACCGATTATTCAGCAGGCTTCTGATAATTAGGTGTTTAGGATAATCCCCGCTGAGTCTGAATAACTCATTGACTACTCATATCGCCCTGTATTAGTGCAGATACTTAAACTGTCTTTCTGGAATCCTCCAACTGCACCCTCTCGTTATAATAAAATAAATACACTATTCAGTTGTCTCACCTTTTGTAATTAGTGCACCTTTTGCTGCCATAGTACTTTAAACATGGTCATGAATAGCGGTTCATAACTGTGTTTCAATTTTGATACAAAAAAAAACAACAGAGGACAGACGGCTCTTCACAAGGCGGCGGCGTACAAGCGAAGAACTATCTGTTGCATGCTCGTAGCAGCAGGAGCATCGCTGTCCAAGGCAGACTGCCAGGTAAGTTATTACATTTCCTGTGTTAGTAGTTTCATTTTATTCAGGTATTTCACCGTTATGTATTTGCACAATAGCTGAGGAGCCTATGGTAAATGTCATCTCTCGTTAGTTGACTTGTGGACACATAAAAAATTAAAATGCTTTGGCACCATTTCAGCCAGATGGATCAGGCAAAATATAAGCATTCAACAGACTTTCCATAGAGTTTGACAACTTTAACCACATAATGTTCAACATTGGGAGAAGTGCAGTCATCACTCAAGACGAAGGACACTATTCAGATGTCTGCTGAAGTCACTCTTTGAAAAATTTTGTAGACAAAAAATACTCAAGGTAAATTCATATATCACAAAAACAACACAATACAATACAAAAATGTACGTTCGTGTCTTGGTTTTTATAATTTGGGCAGTGGTTGATTGGCTATGCAGTCGAACCTTGTCGTAAAGAAGTTGCATGCGACACGAAAATGCCTTTGTTATACAGTCAGCTTCTGTTCATTCGACCCTTACATGAGTGACGAAATTGACTTTTGTTGTCCAGTGGGTCAAATTAAATGAGATGCAGAAAGAATGCCAAAGCACACCGCTGATTCATTTGACAGTATTTGCCTGATTCTAGCACACCCTCGAATGAAACGTACACCCATTTTTTACGTGTCCAAAGTAAAAGAATAATCTAAACATGACATTAAAGCTCCTAAACAAAGTAGAAATTATGTCTGCACCCAATTTTTTAGTAAGGAAAATGGGCAGAGGTCTAATATGTGTTGCACAATGGGCAGCCTGTTTTGTAAAGTAAGCTTAGCCGTATGTTTTTGAGATCGGCTTCGTCGCAATGCATCCGGGTTTAGTGGTAAAGAATACAAATGCCGTGAAGGCGGTCTTGGTTTCATTTCATTTATTTATACTGACAGCCCTCTTAGGGCTATTACAGGAGTGGAGAATAAAAACGAAAAAAAGAAACATAGAATGCGACCGAGTTACAAGCTTTGACTCACAAGGCTTGTCTTAGAATGGAAAAGACGTATGAAATACAACATACAAGGGAAAGTAATAAAGGAACCATTCGCAATTTGGCTCTGCATCGTCATAGACCCAATAAGATTCACATGTAAAATAAATGCATACATATTGGGCAATTCACTACGTGTTATTACAAAAAATAGTGCTTTTAAGACTTTCCGAAAAGGCAGTTAAGGACATCAAGGTTACAAGAGAGTCGGGTAACAAATTCCATTCTCTTATCGCTCTAGGAAAGAAACTGAACTTGAAGCAATCATTGCGGGTGAGTGGAGGAGGAAGGTACATACTATGACGATGCCTCGTTGATGCATTCATAGGAAGCTCAAAATAATAATCAGATTTATTACCTACTTGATTGTGAATAACTTCAAAGAGGAATTTTAATCTGTCATATTTAGTTCTGAGCTCACATGGTGCTAGATCAGCTAATTGACATAACTGTTGGAGAACGGATGCGACAATATTTATTAAATATAAACCTGGCAGCTAGCCTCTGTATTCGGTCAAGTTTAGAAAAGTTAGTTATGGTGTTTGGGTCCCAAACAATTTTAGCATATTCAATAATTGGTCTAACTAGAGTTTTGTAAGCAAGACATTTAATTTCAGGGGTTGCCCGATTGAGGTTCCACCTCAAAGACCACAGGGCTTTAAGTGATTTCATGCACACATTTTTTGTGTGTGTATTCCAGCATAAATCTGATGTAAAAGTTAAACCCAAGTATTTGTGTTTTTCATCGTTCTCGAGTTTGTTGTCATCAATGTAGTATGCGTAACTAAGGGTATGCTTTTTGCATGAAATAGACATAGAGACTGATTTTTGCGGGTTTATGGCTATTTGCCAATCGTCGCACCATGTTTTAATTTTTTGTAGATTTGAGTTAAGTTCTTCTCGGTCTTGTCTCGATGGAATTTTGTTATAAATGATGCAGTCGTCGGCAAAGCATGTTTTTCAACCATCAACCTGCACGAAAGGCGGCACATTAGGTGTCATCGTCAGGACAGGGTTGCCATGTTCACTGAACAAAGCAGGCGCTGATAGCCCTTCTAAACCCAATGGCGAGGCGATCCACTTATCGGTACGTGATGTCATCGTAGCTTTGCGCAGTCCTCCATAGGCATCATGCACATGCGCAGCAGCTGAGATTGTTGGGGGCATAGGAAAAGTACCGAGAAGGTTGTATTCAATTGTATTTGTTTGTTTCATATTCAATTGCACCACACCAGCAATTCTCGGCCCAATTTTCTTGAAAAAAAAGAAGGTGCATGTTAGAATCTGGTAAATACTGTACGTGTTCAATGTTCCCTATGCTCTGCCAAGACGTGCTACCACTAAAGGGCTCGCTGTCGTGGTCACCATAGCACTCAGGTGTGTCTGTGCTGACTGGTCAAGGTTGAATTATATGGCAAAAGCCAATTTTAGGATCTAAATAACGAAAGTTTGGGCCCATAGAAATGCATGGGCACCAGTGGGCGACCTTTGTTGGCATCGAATTAACTGAAAGATTGAATCAACCGGAGTTAAATTACTGGATGTCTGCTGTATCTGATATTTGTTGCTGGCATGCGTTCATTACGTGCTGATATTCACAACAAGCATTTTACACCAATCATATCCATGTTTGTTAAATCAAGATTTGACCGTACATTTGGCTGAACAATAATAGATATCTTTTGAAAGAAAATGTTGACTCTCCTATGAGCAGGAATTTCATTCATAAATTAATCATATAAGTTTGTTCAAAAGACATAGCAACTTATTTTCAAGCAGCTGCCTAGTGCATTATTTTTTTATATAATTGTTAATGTTTTTTGTGTGTTTTAGTATGTTTCATTTAGGTATCATGTATGTTAAATGTTTTATGAATTCATTAGAACAAATGAAATAGTTGCCATAATGCCCATACCTGTGGTATTCTCCTGCTGTGCACAAGGTCACAGGTTCAATTGCCAGCTGCAGCAGTGACGTTTCAGTGAAGATGGAATGCAAAAATGCTTGTGTACCGAGATTTTGGTGGGTATTAAATATCTCCAAATAATGCTCCAAATTAATCCAGAGCACTCCTGCTGTTGCATCATTCATAATCTATGGATTGCTTTGGGGTGTTCAGCCTGACAGGCTGGTCTAAATAGCATGACAGGCTGGTCTGAATAGCCTGACAGGCTGGATAGCCTGACATTCACTGGTTGCCGTACTGATTGGGTAGCTTCTACGTTTTTGTTCTTTGTTCTCGTCTGGTAGCGCTGCACGTTGTATCATGAATCAGTGTGTGTCTTTCACCTGCTCAATTAGTTAACTTTAATATGTCTTAATTATAAGCGTTTGTTTACTTCTCATGGTAATAATTATTTTGCTTAGTCATGTCTAATGCGCTCATTGAACAGCGATGGCTCCAGTAGCAGAAGCCAAACTCAGAGGCCATGCTTTTGCTTAAGTACCAAAGGCTCTGGAGACAACTTTTGGCCATCACGTTCTAAGCATTACCTATTGCTGTTTTTAATATTTTAGCAACTTTTTTTTCTTTGTGGTCATTTTCATTGTAGCACTGTGGCATATATTAGCTCGTGGGACAGTAAGTAATGTTGTGCGTGACATTTAAAGGTGCCTTTTCAATAATTTTCCACGACATGTTGCTATCCCCGATGTTTATAACTGTGGTTCATTGACTGCTATGTAGTAGCTGAAATCATGAAGAATTATTCGTCATCTTCTCACTTCTGTGTTTAGGGACAGACAGCGAAGCAGCTGGCTGCCAGAGCCGGCGATGAGGACTTGGCAGCATACCTGGAAAGTAAGTGGTTATGATAGTCTGTCTGTTTTAAACATATATATTTGCTTTCATGAAAGTAATTTGGGGCTGTCTTGAACATTTAGACTTCCGCTGAAGGGTCACAAGAGCTGTAGTGTTTGGCTCTTGCTGAGCAAGAGTTCAAGGGTTCAATTCCCAGCCACAGTGGCCTCATTTCGAAGAGGTCTAGAGACAGTAGCACTTGTACAGTTTACAGGTGGGCTTTAAAGAAGGTGAAGCAGTCAGAATCAATCCAAAGCACTATGGTGTTTCCTATTAGTCCAGAGAACAAACTACAGGGCTGCTCTCATGACATCAGTGCACAGACTCGCACCTGTCATCTGCTGCAGTTTGGGTGGTGTCCAGGCACCTTCTGCAGTGTTTTGGTTTGTTCAGTCTCGCACCCTCTGCTTGTATACTTATGGCAGTCATCTCGTCTCAAATATATTTTGCGACATCATCATTTGAAAAAATTTATTCAAAGAGCTTATTTTTTAGATGACAATACAATTCGCAAAGGCAGCACTACAATGCCAGCCGAAAGAGTGCAGACCAGCCTATTGCAGATTTTCATGCACGGATCGACAACTGCAATAAGATGGCATATAAGAATCCAGTTATGGCACCATACCTGCCACGGCGCAACAAGTATGACACAAACGCTGGCTGTATATCACTTCTACAACAGTTACCTTGATTTTGATCCGCTAAAAGAAGTTTTCTCACGACGAGTAGTGAATGGTATAATATCGGATGTTTGCATTTCTTCACAGAAACGCTCGACAGTAACATGAGGACTTAATTAACACTGCAGTTTAGATTCTACCAGCACCACTTGCTTCTTTGATTGCCTCTCAAAATTAGGTGGTTCTTCACATGTTGTTTTTAAGTAGCAGTAATTTGAAGTAAAGCTAATTGAGGCTTACAGCTGTTTGCAGAATACGAAAAAGAATGTACCAATATATATTCCCTTCTCATTGCTACACGTTCAACTCACTTGAGCAATTTACTGGTGTTTGCTGCTTGAAGAATAGGCATGACGAATCTGTTTGTCGACCTGACACAGGCTGCTTGGCCCAAATGTTTTAGTGAAATATGCCTTTTGTACTATATGGCTGCAGCCAGAAAGAGGTAGAAGAGTCATTCATTAGTAATATGGGAGATATTGAAGATATAATTCCCTGGTGGAGGGTCAAAACTCAAGTTCAATGTGTCAGGCGTGTGGTGTCTTCCTTATGAAGGTTTGTGAGGTTCTCTTTTATGTACTGACGAAGCGAATAGTTCTCTGTTTGTAATATTAAACTACACTGGATCAAGACATGGTGAGACAGAATGTGCTTGAATTTTCCTTTTCTAGGCACCCTAAGCTGTGCTGCAGTACCTCGAGTATACTTTAGGCATGGCAATTGGTGCTGTAAAAATCTGCTTCATGGTTTCAGTTGGAAGTTTTAGTGAACTGGTGGGTTTCGGAACAATGCGTGTCTCGCCATAACGACAATTGATTGCTATCATACGTGAGGGGTGTGCCATATTCTCGATAAAGGCTACTGAGGGCCACCATGAAACATTTCATCACTTGGAATTGATTGGCCCTCAATCTTAACCACGAAACTTTTCTTTCAGGTGATTGCTACCATGGTATTTGTGAATTAACTATGTAAATACTCTACATGACGCGCCGTCGTGTTAGCAGCCATGAGCAGTTCTTTCTATGGGGGCCTGTTTCAGAGAGCGGTGAAAGTAGCAGCAAACTTTTCATACGAAATGCGCGCCAAACTCTTTCTTTTACGCATTAATAAAGTTGTCATGTTTGAATAGAACAACTCACCAGAGCGATAAGAATCATGATGACAGCTTCGCTGGGCAGTGTCTTTCTAACACGGATAACATGTTGACACCAAATACCAAGATTTTTCTTCCATGTAAAACGCAATGTCTCTCACAGCTAAGTACTAAGGGAATGTTAAATGTTTGGCGAAGCATCATACACTACTTTACATGTGATTTGCAGACATTCTTTTTACGCAAAATTTATGGACAGACACAGTGCATATATTAATTGCAAAACCAGTAGATCCCTTCAACACTACATAGCTCGCGATATTCAGGCTGCAAATTTTCTCGACGCAAGCGCTTTTGAAGAAGGAACTGTGGTTCAGGAATCACAGCAGAAAGAAGCCGACACACCCTTCAATAAGTACGGTTCAAGCTACCGATACCCCAAGCACACAGGAAGGGAACGCGCATGCGTGGCAGTCGAGCGACCTGGAGTGAGCCGGAGCGAGCGGCATCCTGGCCGTGGCGTCACTCGCGACAGGGCGCCACTCCAAGTTCTCGCGGCTAATAGCCCATGTATTGTGTTGGGACTGTAAATTCCACGATTAAGCGAGGTTGAAACTTTTAGACAGCTGAGGCTTAACCGAACCGTTTCCCTCTGCCGCTCTTGGCACACGTTGCAATACCATCAATTTGTTTCCATCACCTTTGTCAACATTGTGTTGAATTGAGCCGTCAAAAGTGCACATCGTCTTTTGAAAATGACGTTTGTGCACTGTGAATAGACAGGACATATAGGAACACAAATGATGTGCACAGTCACTGACTTCCAAGAAGATTGTAACAAATAGCTCGTCAGTGAATTCTTTTGGCGCAATCTGTGACCTGGCAAGGGCCCTCTCGGTGACAGCACAGTCCTTGCCATACGTAAGAATGATGAACCCGTATCTGCATAGCTGTTACGTATCTTGTGATTTCTGCGGTGTCGCAATTGCTGTATCCTACCAACGTACAATCATTTTCGTTCTGCCGATACTAAGCTGTACAAATGAAACTTTGAGGCTAACTAAGAATCTTAAGAAGCTAAGGACAGTACAATGTATAATGGAATGAAAAATTGTACGCATAATGTTAAGGAATGGAAAGACAGTGGTATGGATCACAGAGCAAACAGGTGTAGCTGATACTTCAGTTGAGATTAGGTTTTGAAAGATGCGAGTTGGGCAAGTAATTTAATGCATAGAGCAGGTAGCAGGTGGTTTATTAGAGTAACATAATAAGTGCGAAGGGAAGAAAAGGCAGTCAAGGATTGCAGATTAGGTGGTGCAATTGTGAATTTTGTACGCAATGGACGAAGTAATCTTATGAATGGCAAGAGTATGATTTGGGATGGATGGGATCCCACACTGGATGTCAAATAGCCTAGCAATGATTTCCGCAGCAAATTACAACTGCGTCATTGCATTTCTTGTCTGTTTAATTTTGTGCCCAGGCCAGGAGCACTTCGAAAGGCTCGTGCAGGATCGGGAGACAGCCGTCTGACGACAGCTGAACGCTGGCGCCCTGCCCCGCAATGACAAGGGCCTCAGCTTTCCCCTTCCTCGGTCGTTCCTGTGGAACCACGAAGCCGACACCAAAGCCACAGCTGCAAGACTGCGTTGAGCAAGCCAGGCCAAGGCTTCAGCCTAAGTGGCAGCCAGAGCTCTTACGTGAGATGCAGCTTATGGGAGAGAGAGACAGGTTGCGGGCCGCACGAGCTCCACTTAGTCAAAATCGCAGCACATGTTAGGAGGAGGAGCCGAGTCGCGAGACTGTTCTGTTCTCGTCCGACAATGGAAGGAGGCGAAAGAAGGGTGGTACAGGCCCGAGGAGAAGAGAAGGCAGGGTTATGTGGCAGTTTGTAATGTGAGGCCAGAACGGAGCATAAACAGTTTATGCAGACCCAGTATGCATGCTTCTTCACGTGAAGAACTTTCACTGATGCAGCTTGTGCAATTGGTGCTTTAGCGTGGCGACTTGTTACGTGCAAGCACATTCACAAACTGGTTTGTGTTTCAGCATTGCATCTTGGAAGTCAGTTATGATCTTAAGTCATCTTAAGTCAGCTTGTGCTTTTATGTTCCATTCTGGCCTGGCAGTGTACTAGCCATTCATGGGGCGTTATGAAAAGGTACTTTTAACGGTTTTATCTTGAAATATGTTTGCACACTAGTTTTCCTTGCTTCGTGAATTTTCAGATATTCTTTCTAGCCCTCGTTGGAAAATATATTTGGAACATGCTTGCAGATCCTTTGCGGACGACATTCGCATGGGTTCTCAGTGAGCTTACTTGACATGCATAAATAAGCCTTGACAATTTCTCGCACTCCCGTTCTTGTGACACCATTGACTCTGTATCTGCTGCAGGGAGCGGAAGTTTCGGTTTACCGCTTCTTTGAATTGTTCATCAGTTGGCAGCTAAGTGATCTGATGGCACACCTTTTTGGCAGCTGCCCAAGAGCTTAGATATTTGGTGCTTTCCAATGCTGTGCTCCTTCGAGCACAAGATGCTTACAAGCTATGTTCACTCATTTACTGAGGTATGTTGTATCCCGATTTAACCGCAGGCTCATAGATCTAGCGATTTGCCTTGCCACTTTTGTCATGTCGCGTGTGAAAACGCTTATTAGAGTTCGGCGATCATGGCAGCGTGGTACTGGTTTCTGTGCGGCTCTGCTTTCTTGACTGCTTTTTGTCTCGTAATGAACAGGCTAAAAGTTCTCATTGTACACATCCTAACGCATATATCTTGGATAATTTGCACACTTCTTTTATGGTTGCACGCCCTTTGCCTCATTATGCGATTCTCAGCAAAACAAGTTTGCCGTGGCGTTTTGAAACTCTTGCACTGTGTTTAAAGTTTTTCACAACCTTTCCATCTACACCACGGCGGTCCTGAAGTCTTTCACCTGGCTAACCTTACATTGAACATGTGCACACCTTGTCAGTGACGATGTGCAGTTTGTCGTGGTCAAAAGGGAGTCTCCTCTGTTCACTTTAGACTCGTAGAATGCGTTCCTCTGTCACACGTGGATGTGGCGACAGCAGAGGCAGGCAAACATGCAAAGCCTTCTCAACGTTCCTGCACCATCCTCCTCAACAACTTTGGCCTTAACGTCACCAGCGGCTCCTTCCATGTGGTGGCGTGGAAGGTAATGCCGACAGAATGACGCTAGCGCCTCCTTTGGGCGATACTAGACGAAACCTCGAGTGGTCCCTATGCGGAACAGCCCCTTTCCCTTCATCAAGAAGGAGGGGTGCAGTAGTTTCATTGAAACGTGCTACGCTATATAACGCTCTCGCATTACGTTGTACAATTTTGTAATTTAGCCCTTGTACAATAGCAGCGCAATTGTAGTAGAGCTAGTTGTTTCGACTGCCCCCCTTGGAGGAGGAGAAAAAGAAACACGCATTTTTAACTCCAAAAGAATACGTGTTTGACTTTCAAGCGGTGCACCTTATTGTTTATTTTATTTTTTAGTCCCCGCAGCAATGGCTGGAGGATGACCAAGGCATTTTTCAGAGGCTGGCAGGCCTTAGCCTTGCCCCTGTGTAGTAGTGTGTCCTCTGTAGGCTTTTCCTTTTGGCCCAGTTGAAAGCTCTTGTCCACGAGCTCCTTGTTGCCAGTAGAATGTGAATGCACACTCGCTTGTCGCAAGTCGAAGGACGAGGGATTTTCGTGTGGACGCCAAGTTTGACCCACCAATTGCAGCTCTTCAACGGCAGCATGCTTTATATGCCTTTGCAGACTGCTATTTTTCGTTGTTGTTATTGTTGCTTACTTTATTTTTACCTGTGTATATCAATCATTTCTTCCTTCCTCACCAAAGTGACTTGCATGTACTGAAGTTTTTGCTTTTGATGATTTCTGTTGCACTCTTTTGTGTGTCAATTTTTTTTTTAATTCACCCGTCTTGATGGCTTCAAGGTATCTGTGCTGGCATTATGTGTGCAGGTTTCTGACATAGTACTCTTGAATTGCCTAAATTTTATTGCCTGAAAAAAAAAAAGAACCACTTGAATTGCACTTTAAGGTACTCACATGTGCAGTTCAGAAAATGAAACATTACTTCTATGCATTTGGCTACTCCAGGAGGAAATTTGTGGGCTTCTCATGATAAGCCGAAATGGGTACTAGTGCAAACGAATGTTGTTATATTCCACATGTTTTCTTTAGTTCATATGCGTTGACATCCAAGGTCAATCTCGAGGCATCTTATGGAAGCCTATGACATGTTTTAGACATATTGAGTTCTGAAAAATCTCTAAAGAAAGTAGCAATATTGAGTTGGTCTCTTTATCAGCACATTTTCTTGTCACAGCATAGCAATGTTGTCTTCTTTTGTCATTTTTGTGTGCATGGCTGCTCTGCGGGAAGGCTATGACTTTAATCAACCGAAGGCCTTGCTTGAAGTGAGGATCATTGTAAATTTAACAAAGAAAATATACTTTTGAAACTGGTTTGAATTGACTAGAATTGCTTAATTGTCTGACTTGGGCATTATTGTGAGTCGACTTCGTTTGCACTCAAGAAACTCTTAGCCAGCTTTGGACACAACACGTTCAATAATATGGACTCGCCTTGTTCCTTTATTCACAGCTCAGTTGATCTTCAACTGTACACAAATGGCTGTTAAGACTGCCTTAAGTTCCTACCAGGCTCTTACCAGTTGCTTTCATTTCTTTTCTAATACAAGCTGCTCATTATGCTGCAGTGAATTACTGTCATTCCGCAAAGACGTGACACACCAGTGAATGTATTTATTATTGTGCAGTGCAGCACATTCGTATCAATATTTGTAGAACTTGAAAATCTGGGTGCATGTTCGCCAAGCAGTTTCTATACCACACGGCGACTTTTAAAAAAAAGTGGTACCAGCCGTTTGTGATAGTCACCATATCCCCTCCAGGTGCCATGTGCATAATTGCGCTCACCAAAATATAGTACGCTAAAACCCAAACCACTGAGAAAGGTACCACAATTGAAAATTTGTTGCAAACATCTTGACACCCTCGCAGAACACACACCTCTGCTTGAAGTTTGAATAATATGTGTAAGGTGTTTTTGTAAAACAAATTGGAAGGTAGACGTTTTGGTGCTTACTCTGTTTCAGTCTGTCATTGTGTAGTGGTTTCACATCATTTCTTGTTTTTTGCAATGTTTTACATCAGGCGTATATTTCGAGAGGCCGGATGGGCCACTTTCCAAATGAGCTAGACAAAAAACAGTTGATGTTATCATAACTGACATCTCTGCAGAGAATTTTCACAGGTAGTCCACTTTCTGTAAGCTTTCAATATGTGGCATGTTACTAAAGAAAAAATATGTGGTGATACCAAATTTTCAACGAGTAGAGTTGATTGGTGCCTGAAGGGGATATAATACTTGGTAACAACCTGCCCTCTGTGCCTCATAGTTCCTGAGAGATGCAAACATTGTAAAGAATTCGCCCCAGCCAGGACGTTATGGAAATCAGCATGTATAATTGGCTGCTGCATCTGTGCAAGTTTTGTTTGAGTTGGACGTGCTTGCTGCTGAATTCGTAGGTTGTCACTGACTGAGTTGAACCTCTATATAACAAATTATCAGATATAATGAAATAAACCTGAGACTTCTCATCGATATGAGCAGGTAATGAAGATGCTCATAATGAATATAACGAAGGCATTTTTGTGTTGGACGTGGCTTAGCTATAACAAGGTTTGACTAGTCATACCTTGTTATGATCAAATTACTCTACATGTAAATTCTTTTGTGATATCCAGTATTCATTATGCACACTATTCGTACAGACAAACATTGTTGTAACGAAATAACATCGATACCTTTGTTATATCCAATATTTGTTACAAGTCTGTTTGTTACACAGTTTTGGCTAAAAGATTTTTTTTATTTATTTCGTTATATCCAGTGATTCATTGTAATGAGATTCAACTTTAGCAATAAGGCTGAACAATTGCAGGCAGGGCGTATGAAATAATACTTTTGTGAATTCGGCCCTTGGTCACTATAGCCGGTTACTATGGACTGCGTTTACATTTGAGCCTAACGTTCAGGTAATGTTCCTGTTATTTTCTCATTGAGATATCAAAGCTTTGTGAAGTTAAGTTTCCACAAGTGATACTGAGTATATGTAGAAATTGCTTAGTGCTTCCTCCATCATGTTTGTACAATGGTCTCATTAGCTTGCGCACATACAATTATATGCAATGTGTTTCTAATACAATTGTTTGTTTGCTGTGTTGTTTAACCACTTTGTTTCGGCAAGAGATATTGAATCGCCTCTGGCCCATGGTGTGATCATCCAAGCATTAACAAAAGCAGTCCATAAATTTGATTGCGTCAATTTGCAACAGCCCATAGAAAGAAGACTTAAACCCGTCTGATATGCGTATACGTTAAATGAAATGACTGCACTTTTACATTGCAGCATTTTTGAATCGTAGCTCACAGCTTAACCCTCTAAAAGACACTTGGCAATATCGTAGGCACCACAATAATGTCCATGCAACACGAATTCCTAAACATTAGGAGCTGTGCTTCAGCCTTTGGTTTTTCGTAAAAATTCGGTTTACGTGAATTCGTTTGGAACTTATTACAGAGTGCGTGGAATGGCGGCAGTAGTGTGCTAACAAATGGCTGCCATATTTTCCTTTGACATTTGTAACTTCTAAGAAAAAATATTTTGTACAAAGAGCTTGGGGATATTTTCTTGCTTCATGGCTATTCGTTCATTTCCCAGTGAAATACTATATCTCTATCCTTACAAAGTCCATTGACTTTGAAAACACAGGCTTTCCAACTCCCTAAAATGGCAGATTTATGGTGTGCACCTTTCTTGTTTTGTTCATTTTGCTTTTATGTTGCAAAGCTACTTTATGTTCATTTGAGATGAATAAAGAGGCAAAAGAAGCCCTATGAAAATAGTTTTTGTGCACTAATTCTTACTTTGCGATTAAGGAATTAAGGCTAGGGTATTTGAAATAATTCATGAGGAGAATTTAGATTGTCCATAAATGTATTGGCCATTTACAGAATACTGGGTTACAGGAGATGTTTTTGCGAGTAGCCACATTGGTGGCACCATCTTGTGGTGCAGAGGTTAACCACAAAAGACAGAGAGCTAATATTGCAGTGACAAATCATGTTCTGCTTATCTGCTGGTGTGTAAAAGAAGTTTTCAGTAGACATAGTTGTTAGTATGCAGTTCTTTTTCTTTTTGTTTCCTTTGACAATAACACGTATGACAAAAAGATTTCCAAAGCATTGTGGTTGGACAAAGCGTCACAAGATGTCGCCATCAGCATTGCTACTGTTATTCATGGCTATCTTTTCTATTGTCTAGACAGCCTATACTGTGTGGCAGTTTTTAAGCCTCTAACCTAATATTGCATGTTTAGGAGCACTGTGTATACATTGCTTTTCCAGCTGAATTGGTGGCTAATTCACACTCGTATTTCATGCATAGGAAGCATCTCGCAGTGTATGCAACTTAATGCCATGTTTGGGCGTATTACTTGCATGTGCTAATTTGCACACAAATAAATGAGTGTATTTCGTCTGTGACAGTACTGGATAATATGTAGAATTTGCAGCAATGTGCAGATGGTCTCTTGACTGTACTAAGAAAACGGCATTATGTGCCATGTCTCACTGTGTGTGTCACAGGGTGCCACTGTTCAATTGCTGCAAAATTGTACGTGTATTGTCTGCCGTTGCCGCAGGTGACATCTACTGACACAGATGAGTTTTTGGATCAATTAATGCTTGGGGGTGGAATTCAGTTCTGCTGCTTTTTCTGTGCATGTGGTTAGGTGCTCTTTTAGTTAAACTGTGATTTCTTAAAAAATGGCCACATTCTTGGCGTGTGCTGATACCCATTCTTGGTCTTACTTTTTTTTACCCCCGAACACTTACTTTTGGGCCTCGCCTTTTCACAAACAAAGTTTAGTTTTGGGTGCTTTAGGATTTTCAACCCTTTAAGTGCTTTAACTTTTGTGTAGACTAAAATATTTTGAGCTTAAATCGGGCTGTAGGCCTGACTGGTAGTTTGTGCCTGTAAGCAGTTCCTGTGACAATGGTGGCTTTCGGTAGCTGGCACAAAAAGGCCCTCAGTTGACATATCTTGCATTTTGGCCTAACCTTGTCTGCAGCAGGCATAGCTCGTCTTGACATTATTGTGTGTCGCTAACAATGAGGACGTACACAGAGGCCAATGTTTGTAAAGGGCAGGCTAACTGTTTCAGTTTACTAGCTTTGTTGTCATGCTGTCTAAACTGCACTGTTTGAAGTGAACCATGTGGGGTACGATCGGAAAGATGTTTTTTATGGGACCAAAGGTGTTTGGTTCTGGTGCCATGTTCAAGCCCCTGGCATAGAATGGGTGTTTGTGTGTTGACTCGTTGACAGTGATTGAGGGAAGCGCCATCTGTGGAATCGAGCCCGGCAGTTGCACGTTACAGAAAGGGCGTTGCATTTGTGTCTAGAGTTTAACTTCGCTTGTCAGGCCAAACAGGGCGCTAGCAAACATTGCACGCACCTGTATGCATCTTCAACGTCTCGGATGAAGGTGGCAGAAGCGGTGGCAGTGATGTTTACTGTGTGGGGGTGTGTGACAAGCAGTGTGCGTCTGGCATTCCAGTCATGTGCACTTGAAATGAAAACTATGTGTGTGCATTTTTTTATTGGGTTGTTTGTGAGAGATATCCCAACAGAGCTTCACTTTACTCGGTGTGTTTTCGAATAGGACCCACTCAAGTTTTCATGGGAAAAAAAAGTGTGATCTAAACATTAAAAACACTTAAACTGTGTTGAGACAAAGAAAGATGCAGGCCGCAAAATTTTAGCATTGTTGTGCCAGCAGTGTGCAGCCAAGTTGGCCGCCACAACTACTCGTAGCTTTTCAAGCCTCCGTATTGTTACAGAGTACTTGAGCACAAAGACAATGACAGCACCGTGTAGCTCCGCAGGGGGCATCAAGCTGCCGACAAAGTGTGACAGCAACGTCAAGTAGGTTTAGAAGACGCAAGAGCATACTTGCATGATCTGTTCAGGGTTATGTGAATGATATGGTGCATCGATAACGGTGACTGCTGTCCCCACTAATCATGTTTGTCACCTTGCAGAGCGCTACACCACTGTCATCTTCATGCCTTTTCTTCATAATTCATAGTTCTTCATAATTCCGTGATAGGAGAAGCAAGTAAAGACAAGTCAATTCTCCAGCTAGTATTCCCATGAAACTTGAGCTGGTGTAAAAGGAAGGATCCTTTGACGTTGTTGTCTCAACTTGTCTGGCGATGGAGTCGTCTGTATTCTAGCCAGAGTCACGAGCCAATGCAGCATGATGCTTTGTGGTCACCTTCAGTGAAGTCAGCCTTTGCTGATGAAGGTGCTATGTGTGTTACTAGTGTTTGCCTGTCTTCACAAGGTTAAACACCTTGCAGTGTGATGTCTAGAGCCCTCTAGTCAAAGTGCATTTTGCCAAAGGAACAGAAAAAAAAAAAGACCTTCAATGTTTGGAGGGCTGTCATATCAACGTTTGCGCTGATGCGGCGTAGTTCTTTGGGATGAATCCTCCTGCAGCCGTTTTAGTGAAGGGAGCTTTGGGAACCACGATTGTTGAAGTGAGAGAAATGCAACTGCAATAATCTCCACCGTAATCCTTGTTGCTTCGTGCGAGCTTTTGAAGAACATGTGGCAGGTGTAGGGACACAACACTGAGGAGTCTTAGAGCTTGCTCGGATGGGGGACGACACACGTAGAGAACATTTTGGAGCATTACCTTTCGGGAGCACCTCACCTTATCCCTGTTTTACCTTTTCCCATTGCAGATCAAATTATTTGTCCTGCAAGCACACAAACTTCTGGTAGGCCGGCCAACATGTCCACTTAAGATGTAGTTTTGTGGCGGCACTATAAATACATATAAATATTATACATATGCGTATAGCTTGACTGATGTAGCATATAAGTAACCCACACACCTAGGAGGCCTACTTGAACCAAAGTGTATAAAAACATGCCACTGGACCACTTGTTCGACCGTAGTCGAGCCCCTAGGGCCGAGGGTGTATATTACAATACGCCTGTTATTCCGCCTGTTTGCTCTCATATATCTTGTTCTTCGAAGACCACAGGATTGTAGGCTTAGCCGGTGTTTTTTGAAAGCAGGGGCACGGATTCCCGTCTTGTTATATGCGACGCCCCGTATATTGTTTGAGGCGGCGGTGAACGGATCCAAGAGTTTTGTCTTTGTGTCCTTGTGCTGATGCTCGTGCGAAAAAGAAAAAAGTTGTTCCTTCACGTTAGTTCCTTCTGCGTTTTGCTCGTGCCACCCATTTCAAAATGGATAGATTGATGAATACGCTTTGCATCTATGTCATGCTATCGACAGCCTCACCCAAATGCTTACTGCCTTTATTACGTGGCACAAAAAACATTCATTTCAAGGCATTGTTTCTACAATAGCATTAAATGTGTAGGCATCTCGAAGGCTACACAGGCTGGCTTCACCAACGTCAGCTGGTGCAGAAAGCTTTAGTACGTGTCCTCCGGCATGTTCAGGCTCATTGCTGATGTTGAGAACTATTCTGGGACTGCACATGTTGGTTGCTGCGCAAACCTTGGAATTTGTGAAAGGTCAGGTGCAAGAATTTTCCACATGTTGATGACATTACGAATTTCCGTGATAACATGGAGCGATAATTTTAACGGCTCCTCCGCAAAAGGACACGGCAATTGCATACTTGTGTGGTGTAGTTAGCCATCGGCTAGAATGAAGGTTCACTACCAAGTTTTATACCAACCGTGTCTGTTAAGTCTGTTAGGTGCAATGTTTGGCAGCTATCAACTTTTATTAAAGGAAGAAAGAGAAACACTGGCCAGAACTTTTGAGTGGTTCTTCGCTGGTTCAAATAAAGCAAGGCTGTTGATTCTCTTAATTTTTGACACGCCTTCGTGCCCCCTCCTCTCTTGAGTTGTTAGGTTAGTTTTGTCTTAGTTATCAAGTTGTCTCTCAAGAACTGAAAGTGCACTGTGCGCTGCGCTTGCAGTGTCTTTTTTCACTAGGGTGCTGATGTAAAAAGGAATAATAAATTACGTGTATTGCCCCGCAGCTCCCGTGTATGCACCGCGCCCAACGTCACGTCTAAACGTTTTTGTACTCGCACAGCCCTGACTGCGCATTTTGTTTCTGGCTCACTGGCCAAACGTCACATCCTGTGCGTCACATGTCAAAGTTTCGGCACGTTTCCTCGGTGTCCGGCGTCGCCTGTGGTAAAAAATGCTTGGTTGCACTGCAAAAGAGTTTTGATAAGCCCACTAATGCCCTAAAATGTTAGCTGACAGTACCCACTTGCCTTTGCTGTTTTGTGCCAGCAAGCATGTTTGCGGTGTTGGCTCTCTGTGGAGGAGCATTTTGAGCAGCAAGTCAACAGGCAAGAAGCAAAGCTCATAATAACCATAGACATACTGGCATTTACGAGATGTCAGAGGTGCAAATGTGAGCAGCCACCTTGCTCGTTTTGCACTGGTGTGTGCAAATTACTATTGCTCTGACGGGCTATGGGCTACTGAACCAATCAATTAAAAGGCATTGGCAACAGAATGATTGTGTATGAAGTTGCTATATAACACCAAATAAGAAATTGTGCTGTCGCGTTGTAATGAAGCAAACCACCACAAAGTAATGCTACCAGCTGTGCTGCTACCTTCCCTCATGTCCAGTATTCTGCAAACCTCAAACGTGTACGGACACTAAGATTGGTTTCTATTTTCAAGTTGTTTATATAAGCAAGCTTGAAGATGTTTCCCGCTGAGTGGAAGTCAGATGTCATGTTTCCACGCGTGATGCACTTACTTGAATGAAGCTGTGCTGAATATGCCGAGTAGGGAGCCCTCAAATGCAGCGTTTAACCTCTGCACCAACGTTCGCAGCCTTTAGCGTGTCTGCCTTTTCTCTTTTTGCGGTGGGGAGAGGGGGTGGGGTGGAGAGGTACTGTCATATATAGTTTCAACCGAAGAGTAGATAGCAGCACACCCAGGTGACGCTGTAGAAAAAGGCGATATGTTCCCTCCAATTTATGTGCAGTGTTCAGCACAGCGGTTCTTCACCCCGTGCAGATTTGTTCTGGCGCCACAAACCACGAGCTTGCAACAGGCGACGCCGGGCTGTGACCCGCGTCTTCGACAGCGTGCACTGTACCGCGGTTGCCACATGACTGCCGTCATTCCTTCTATAGGCCCGGTGGCAATGACCTTGTCCCGAACTGTTGTTGTTATTCCCGCGCAGTGAACGCAGTCTCTGCAGCTAGACAAGCAGTCGTTGCTGTCTTAGAGCGAGAGAAGTGCTTGTACGTGTGTGCGCGTGCACGCGTTCTTCACCACTTGTAAATGCAGGACCGCGTGTTCACCTTCGTTCGAATGAAAAAAGAAAAAAAAAGTAAGAAACCTCTCGAAAACTGCCCATGAGATCTATTTTTCCTTACCCTGCGCTGAAAGTTTGCCACTAAACCGGCGAGTGCGCTGACGTTGCGAAGATGTATGCAACGGTGACAAAGAAAGACAGAGAGAGAAATAAAAAAAAAGAACACAACAAACTGGCGTTTCTCAATGGCTTACAGTAGCTGACCGAAGTCGTCATCTCGTGCGCGGGAAAGTGGAACCCGCGCGCATCTCTATAGTTGTCCGTTCTATACTGCTCCGTGTACCGTGCACACCAACCGTTTCCTTCCTGTGGATGATGGAACGCTGCTGACGCTCCCCGCGGTGCTATTGGTTGGTTGCTATAGCGCCTGTCCCCCCGCAGTGTGTCTAGTTCAGCGCTGAACTTGCAGAAATGGCGACCACATTTCGGCTTCCAAGGTCTTTTCGCATATTTATTCCACTGGCAACACGCGAAGGACTTGAGGCAATCACTTTTTTTTTTGCTTGAAACTGGAACACTTCATCTTCGTTTTTTATTATTAGGCTCAGCTGCGCGCCAAACCGCTACGCCCCATAACTCAGCAGTAAGAAATTGCGGTATTTATTTTTAAGCTTCTAGTGCCTCCTAACCTAAGTCGAAATAAATCTACATGTGGAGTCAAAATTGCAAGCTAAAATTCATTCCCAGTTTTCGCTTGTCGCATTCAGACGCAAAGGTGGCGCAGTCAACAGTATGATTTGGCCTATCGGCTAAGACTAAGGCTTCATTCGGTGAATTTCTATTTGTTGTACTCTTGAATATCTTACTCGTTTATTTTGGCAGGTTACAATTACCTGTGCCGAATGGGTCATCCTTGCCGCTGCTGAATTCATTCATGCTCGTATAAGACTCTCAAATCTGCTACTTATTTTAGCCGGTTATTTGTTTCTTAATATCATTCAATGCAAGGCCACCGCTTGTGCAACAAGCGCACAAGTGATCACAATCACTCTGCCTGCTCTCTATCACAACCTTCTGTGCAAGTAATTCATTTACTTTATGCAAATGAGGGGCCGGCGATTCAAAGGTGGTGATTTTAGGCTGTTAAATTCTCGTCACATAGGTCTTTTTTTTGCGAATACGTGTAAAAGATATGGATCTATTAGTTTTATCCTTTACTGCCTACATTATCCTGCAGTGTCACAAGAAATGAAGTTGGCGCCACACCGTGACTGGTGTATCCATTCCGTTCACTGAAGCGGAGTCATTACTTTCATGACTTCAGTCTTCATGTATTAGTGGCAAGAAGCAAGCCCATGAGCGCAGTTGTTGGCAGGAAATGCACATAAAGATTGTAACGGTCATTAGAAATTGTTAAATGGTGTGCGTAAATCACTCAGTGGAACGATAATTGAATGGGCAGTATTGCGTTACTTCAGTCCTTCGCGCCTGTTGCCGAGTTTAAGCTCGATGGAACCGACGGTGGCACGTTATTATACCTAGCAAGTCTTGCGGTGAACACGTGCTGTGGGCAAGCGTTCATTTGGAGTTTAACCACATTTAGTAGAGCAACACCACACATGTCAGTGTTGCTTTCGTTCGTGCTGTTATTTTCAATAGTTTTTCACTGCATGACCACGATTGAATTATTGTTTCATATAATAAGCAGCCCCTAATGTCACCACTTCGCACTAGGCAACGGTGCCATCGTTCGTGTGCATTTTTTTTTTTTTGTCGAGTTCTGATGTCTCAGTTGTTGAATTTCCTCTTCACAGCTTTGCTGTTCTGTTGCTCCCTGTTGTGTTCTGTGATTTCTTTTTGCAAAATGAAGTGTCGAAGAAATAAATTTTGAAATACGGAAGGGACCAAACTGGTGTCCGTCTCCTGATTTCACTGCTCAATGAATATACACAGCTGGCGATCCAGGAAGCACAAGTTGGTTGCTCGCTAGCTTGATACAGTTTGAGCAGGCTAGAAGCAGCTAGAGCTGTGGCAAGCTACAGTTTCGACATCTTCAAGATGGCGAGCATTTGATGCCTCTAACGCTATACGCTCTAGCAATAGCAAAGACATTTAGTTAAAAAATTTGAACACCATGGCTAGCACACGATGTCTCCACGGCATAGACTTCTAGCCATTGTGAAGACAATTAAGAAGAGTGTCAAAATTTCAAAGACATTGTCAAGAAGGATCCAGAGCAGCCTCAACAAATTGGAGGAGGGTGGTGGGTGGCTCCACAATACATAGAGTGAACGGAGGGGAAGGTTGCAAAACGGTCAATTTTGTAAGCGTGGAAGTTGCCGGCATGCTACGGAAAAGGTGAGGGGATAGTTGCGTTGATAGGGCCTATGAAACCCCTTGTAGCATAATCAGCACCACGAGTGGAGCACGCGGAAACCGATTCTTCGAAGATTTTCTACGCACGTTCGTCAGTTCAAATCTGGCACCGTATGATGGCATGCTGCGACCTGCAACCTGCAGAAGGAGGCGCTCAATTTACCATCTACATAAAAAGCAAGTGAGAAAAAATGTATGGTTAAAAAAAACTGCTGTGCATTAAAGTTGTTTTAAAGTGAAGATATGTATGCATCAGAAAAGATTAGACAGCTTTATTCAAGCACAGCGCAGGTAGCGCCGCATGCAAGTGGCTCTTAAAACCCCTTAAACTTCGTAAAGTAGTGCCGCGCTTTGAAGAATGCCGTCTCCTCCTCGCGCGCTCTGGCCGACGCCGCGTGGAGTTACGGAGTCGCCATCTATCGGAAGCGTTTCGCTGGCGTAGTATGGGGGATCACGCGGCGCTCTCCTCATAGGTTTTGCTGTCAGCGCTCACTGAAAACTCCACGCGGGAGCTCTCCCGGACATTTCTTTAAGTACTTTCGAAACGAGAGAAGTTTTTTACTGTCTAAATAATAATCTTGGGCAAACTGAAAGCACAGAATCGTTTACAGACGCTATCTCTTTACCGAATACGTACAGTGAACGCCACTGCGCGTGGTCGCCGCGATGGAGTCTCCCGAAACGGCTTCTTGCGTGAAAGGTAGGTAAACGTTGAGAGCAAACCATGTGAAATATGTTCTTATAGTGTCTGTATAACTAAATGGAGCATAATAGAATGAAGCCTCAATGCAGCGATCGCACAGATTCGCCGTGACCGACTGCGCGTCTGCATGCTTGTCCGCGCACTGTTTCGCTTTCACCGCGTGCGCGTTTTTGCTCCGTGCCATGAGCTTTAGGACGCAAAATATGAGCATTTGACAGTATACAAGCAACCATTGTTGCGTGGGCGCTATCAGAACTGTTCAAAAATAATTTCATTGCAGATACTTCGACGCCTAAGGGGACGGTGATGTGCCGTCGCTACGATTCAACCTTTTTTTTTCTTCTAAATTCTTAGTCGTTTCAATATTACTTCTCGAGTTGCGCACTGTATGTTTATCGGTGTTCTCATCATGCGATTTCCCGCTGCTTCTTTTTTGTAATCCAGTGCATTAATTCATAACACACACATGACCATATGCCATGTTTTTTTATGTGCTTCTTACCGCTCCCTTTCCACTCCAGTGAACTTGCCAGTATCTATAGCATCGACAAGTTCATAGACCAAACCGTCATAGCCGGGCAGCGGACTCTGGCAAGCGTCTCGGTGCGCGTTTTCCGAACATCGCAGACCCGGCGACGTAGCAGAAATCTTCCTCGCGTCTGTGCTGGCTGCATACCCGAGTTGTAGCCGATGACTGCTTGCCGGTTTTATGTTTCGCAAGCTAAGCTTCACGTAGCTTCTTGTCCTGCGGCTATGTGTGAATAAGGCTGACACCGGGCTCCGACGTTGCGTACGTCCGGCACTGTGGCACCAAGCAGTAGTCTACCATGTGGCGCGCCTTCAAAGGCAGCCACTATCTATTGTAGTGCTTTCAAGCGTTGCAAAGAAGACACTCGAAGCGCGAAAATCTCGCCACTAAATGAGGACCGCAGCGTACGAGGGAATTTCAACTCTCGTTCTCAGCTCGCTTCGGCGCTCCCGAAGCAGCCGACGCGGCCGCTATGTCCACGTGATCCCTCATAGCACGTGACGCCGACGGTGGCGCCAGCTTTTCCAGTGGTGGAGCTCGAGGTCAATTGCCCTAATACGTGGGCCCTCGAGCTGTTCATCAGCGCCATTTTTGCTCGAGAAGCGCATGTTGGCGCCGTTGCTACAGTTTGTATACTAACTCTATGGTTGCTACGCTCGAACAGTGTAGGCGGCGCCACGGTCGAGGAGGGAGCGTGAAGGAGAGGAGAAATGGGGAGTAGTGAAGGCGGAGGAGAAGAGTGTCGCTACTTTACGAAGTTTAAGGGATTTTAGTGCTTCTTAGCATAACCTCTTAGGGTACCTGAATGGTCTCTCCCTCGCCGCCGCTCAGTACAGGGTTGGGTAGAATATTCGTGATTGCACTAGACAAAAGTATTAAAGTACACCCTGGGGTGGGGACGACTGCCTCATCGGCTACTACGTCCGTCATTACGTATCTCACACCCTGCGGAGCGCACTGCCGGAGCGTGCGAAAATCATGAGTTTTTTTTGCAATCAAAGGCATTTAGCGCAAAAGAGGCCGGTCAGAATAATCATGTTTGTGCTCATAGACTGTTTGCAGGCTCAAACTACGTTAATTTAGCTGTTGCACGCTGTCCTCGAACCATCTCCTCAGGGTACTCCTCGGTGGCCGTGCGGCCTCTCAGCCGCTCGGTATAACTTTCCTCATCGTGCGCTTGGGACCCATCTCACACGGTTTAAGCCTCGTTTCTTTCACCACCTATGGTGCGTACACTCGTAGCTCTGACAAATCTTGACGGAGGGAGCGTCAAGGTGTAGCAGATCGCTCTTTTTAAAGCTTTACTGGCTACGAACTTGCTCCGAGGAGGCACATGATGTCACAACGCGCGCCTCACCGCGGATATTTCTCTCTCTCGCTCGCTCCCTAGTCACTACTGCGCATGCGCCACTAGTAGCACCGAGCCACAGGTGTCCCGCCGCTGCGCAGCGCCGCGCCTTTCCGCGCCCGTCGTTTGGTATGACGTCCCAGCGCGTTCCTCGTCGTTGCGCTCGCCTCCGCTCGCTTCGCCAGCTGCGTCGCATGCCTGATAACATGTCGCAGGATTGAAAAGGAGAGCTCGCGTGCGCCGCAAGCACAGTTGAGGCGGCAGTATGGACGGCGACAATTCTGATAAGCAGGAGGATGCCTGGAATCGACATCGGAAGGAGATGAAGAGGAAACGAATCGCCCGGGAAACAGACGAACAGCGCGCCGAACGACTGGCTAAGCGCCGCAACATAGCTAGACAACCAGACTAACCTGGACTTGCAATCAAGATTAACCAAGGCCAACCATGCTATGCCTTAGCGTTCGCTACGTATATCCTGGCATAGCCGAGCTAAGCCCCTGCCAATTTTTTCTGTTTAAGCTGACGGAGAGTGCGAAACTGCGTCCACATAAATGAATTTTGCCTTCTTTTTTGCGATATGGACACTCCAGGCGCATTCTGCCGTCGCCGTCGCCGTGAGGTTCCATAGGCGCGAAAGCGTGTGCGAGGGGGAGCCTGCGAACACGGTTCAATCTCGCGTGCACGAGCGAAAAAAAATGGCTGTGGCTTAGCTAAGATTAAGCCCAGGATGCGAAGCATACTAGCCTTTATTTTAACGCGACAGCGTTAAGGAGCTCGTGTCGCAGAAAAGCCGGTGTCGTCGGCGTCGGCTCAGGCGCACATTTCGTAGTCGCGCCGAACGCTGCGTTGCTCGACGCTCACCGCGTCCGATGCGGGGCGCGTAGCCGCTGCGCCGTAGCAAAGCCACCTAGAAACAGTCTCTGTAGCACGCCGCAACCTTCGCTTCTCATTCCTACGAGCAGCTCTGTCTCCAGGAGGCATCTCACCTCGCGAGTGTCTAGCAGAGGCAAGCGCAGCTGCTTATATACCGCCGCGACGCCGCGAGTGACGGCGCGAGTTGGAGCCCCGTTTCTCCTCTGTCGTGACGTCACGGTGTCACGTGGTATTGAAGGCGACACCGCCGCGCCTGAGGAGCAGGGTTGAGCTCTAGTAATATGCTTCGCATAAAACGCGGCCTAGATGCGTGCCCTCTCCTGTGGCGCGCGAGGCAGGGCGGTGAGGCGAGGGAGGCGGGGAGTTCTTCTCCGGCGGCTGCCTCGTCTTCTCCTTACCCGCCGATCTGTACAGAGTCGAGACCACGACCTACTGAACTACAGACCTGCACAGATCTCCCTCCTCCAGCACGCCTAGTCTAGTTCGCCCCTTTCGCCGCTAGGGAAAGAACGTACGAGCAGAGTGGCGCTAGTCATAACCTGTTCGCTGTCGTCTGCTACTGCGATCTGTTCAGCGCTTGTCTTGCCATTTCGGCAGGCACAAAGCGCTTGTTTTGGCGGTAAATGAATAAATTCACAAATATACAAAAGAAGACATATTTGCGAATGCTTTGCGTTTGAATAGTGAAACTAGAAGAGGATGAGCGGTGCAAGAAATGTAAACAACGAGCATAAGTGGCCGCTGCAATGCTAGATCAACGGCATAAATTTCACTTTCCTAGCCTCCTTAAGAGACTGGAAAAATTGTTTAAAAAGATTCATAGGATAATCTAGCTTTCTTTAGTTGATCACAGACAGCCTAATGTCGTAGATGACACTAGGATTTACTGCTGTGTGCCGTAGTGAAAGGAAGACGATCTGGTAAAAATATAGTAAAAGTATTCACTAGTAAGTCCTCCATCCGATATGTGCAATAGTCTGATCGATTCTGTTTCAAGGGAAGGTGAGCATATCTTGTTTTTAATATCGTTGGATGTCTAGCTCAGTAGAAAGCTTGCAAAAAACTAAGCGATCCCAGTGCTTTAAAACGTGCTGCAGTGCAGGCCTTAAAAATCGTGTCACGGAACTCTTTTCAAACTGTAAAGCTAGCTTTTCCGCGTAGTACGGCGGCAGCATAACGGTGGTGCTGAAGATACGTACGCAGTGAAGCTGTGTGCGTAATTCACTTTTTGAACTCGTGACGCATTCACGGACAACTTTTAAGAGTTAAAATGAGTAGTAATCGTTCTGTCGTCGAACATTACGGTGGCTTCAAGTTTCTAAAGAGCGCAGACGCGAATTTTACAACGTGTACAATGAAACTGTTGGGTACGTTGCGAACTCTATACACAATGCGATTTATAATAATCTCCTTGAAAAAGGCAGTGGGAGCGGCTATTTAACGCTATTTTAGAGAGCAGCGGACTACACGCTCCGACATTTTTTAGGTTCGGGGAGTCAACTTTTGGAGCCAAGTGACCGATCAAAGCCTTGTGACATCTCTGACACTGTGTTAGCAAAAATCATCAACTAGAGAAGCAGTTCGTCGCAACACAACAGCTGCCGCACTACTTACAACGCCGCACAACCGCCCACCGCGTAGCAGACGAACAGGTTATAAAAGCGCCACCTACGGCAGTCGGTTGAACGAAAGTGGGCGCAAGCTGCTCCCATAGAAGCCGGATATCTGTGCAGGTCTGGAGTTCCAGTAGGTCGTGGTCGAGACAACCGCTGCGTCTACTGCGGCGTTGGCCGCGCGAGTCGCGCTGGTCGTAGTAGACGCCTTCGGCGGTCGCCACAGGGACGCGTTGCCGGCGTTCGTGTCTTGAAAGCGGTCTCCGAAGTGGTTAAAGTGCGTCCCCGTGCGGGCTCAATATTCAAAGCGATCTGATATTTTTGCAGAGTGCGCGTAGTGCCGGTAGCTTCGTATGCGCTGTGCTTTGGATGTTTCATATACGCGTTGAAGCGACAGATGCACGGAGGTCAATTGGCTCGTGGCTGCTGCCGCGATTCCTAACTCCAGCGTTTTCACAGACAGTTTCTGCTATCATCGAGTGATGTGTGTTCATGTTTACCTGTGTGCGCATGAGACCGTGCTGGTCAATTTAGTTAATACACGTTGACGGGCTAGTTGGTTTGAATCCATGATAGACTGTGTAAGCGCGACTGAACAAGGACGTAGAAAGAAGCAGACACAGAGGCAGTGCTGTCTCCATGTGTCTGTTTCTACGTCCTCGTTGAGCCCCGTTTAGATATTCCGTAATTCTTAATTTAGTTAGTAAGCAAATGTTTACATGTTTATGCAGCCGATAAAACTACTATCCTTACTTCGTACAACTATTTACTAATTTGCTATCGCAATCGGTGCTTCTCGATTCGGGTGGAACTGCGAATTACTTTTTTTTGGGGGGGGGGGGGGCGACAATCGAGAGGAAGAACTTCTTACAGGTCTCTAGGAGGGAAGAAAAGGAAATAGATCAATAACCATGTTGCTACTGTCACAGACCTCCTCCATTCTTGAACTTCCTTTACATATGAAAGTGCCCTATCGAATCAGCAGTGAAGCATCGCTGACGCGTATTGAACTTCATTGACGCTGTGTCTTGTATCGCTCCGACAATCATCATTTTGTCTGATAATATCCTCCTTGCAAAAATCATATCCTTAATCAGCTGGCAGCATCCCTTTTAAAGGAAAGCCGCCCATGCAGAATATGATATTGCATTCATTTGTTTCAAGTTCTTCGACGAATAAAATGTCCGGGTCATTGATGACATGGGCCTCCCCTACTCCGCGCTCTTATTTACCTTTCGGCAGCATGTCGGCGAGGACCCGCCTAATCTTCACGATTCACTGCAGCTTTCTCTTGGGCTGTGTTGGAAAACGGTAACGTTTCCAGCCATTTCTGGAATTTTTCGGGCACGTGGGCACACAGCAGCCAGTGATTTCGCTGAAAAGTGGAGCGGCCGCAGCTCCTTCCTCGCAACTGTCGCCTGGCGAAGTGAGATCCGCAATGGCGGCAGCCGTCGTTAAAAAATGTGCGCCTGAGCAAGCGACGCACGCCTGAGCCTTAGAAACAGCTCGTTTCTAAGGCAACACCGCATTCACTAGAGGCGCTTTTGTACCGCCTTGAAGCATCGAACTCGTGGCTCAGTGAAATAAAGAAAAAAAAACTCGTTGCTCAGTGGTAGCGTTTCCGTCTCACACTCCGGAGACCCTGGTTCGATTCCCACCCAGCCCATCTTGCAAGTTGTTTTTTATTCATGAAGTGCCTGCTGGGATTTATCGCTCACGGCCAACGCCGCCGACACCGACGACGCCGACTTTTCTGCGACATGAGCTCCTTAACGCTGTCGCGTTAAAACCGTTCGAGGCTTCAAAGAATGTCCCCACCCTCCACGGTGCTGCGATGAGGGGGGAGACCATTCAGGTAGCCTAGTACGGCAATGTAGATTGCACCAACGGCAGGCAACAAACAAGTGCGGTCGCCGAAGGTAGCGGTAGCCTGCTGCTGAGACCACTTTTTTACAATTATGACAGTAACGAGCAAAAGTTCATGTGCTGTTTGAAGAGGAGTCATACCAGGGAGTAAAACAAAATCATCAGCATCTCATGAGCATTCATATGCAACATTTCATGAAAATTGAACTTTCAAAGTGGTTCAGAAATCTCACGGGCACTGAATGCTACATTGTGTGTAGAGAAGTTATCACCTTTGCACATTAGGTAAATAGAACCTGCAATTTAAATGTTCCTGTGTGAAATGTAAAAAACACATCCGCGAACCATGGCGAACTTTACATTACTTTTGTTTGCGTATATATATGTATTGTGTTGGTTTAATGCATAAAAATTATGTAAAACAATTGTTTAAATAAGATACGTTAACAATTAGTTGGCCTTCATTCTATTTTTACTGAATGGTTTCGGTGTTGCATTAACCCTTGCGACTGTCAAGACAGCTGTGCCGCTTGCCGTGTTGTAACGGAGTAGTGTGAAGTCAATGTATAGTGGGCTTTGTTCCGAGCATAGGAATCTTTTTTTTTTCCTGCGCACCTTTCTCCACTTGGAGGTCGCATTTGAAATTTTGTGTAAGCTATCATTGCTCATATGACATTCTGCCTTTCTCACTGCAAGAGGAAAACCTTGGATGAAGCGATTCATAGCTGTCATTGAATGTGACCTTAAAGTAATGTAGGGTTAATTTGGCTGCAAAGTACGTGGTCACTAAACACTGGCATATTTCAGAGCAGTGTTTAGTGCATTAGTTGCGTGCGCTTTAGATGTCTCAGTATGGGCAGCATACAGAACCACAATACGATTTTTTTTATCGCTGAGTTAGCCAGTTGTAAAATTCATGCTGGGAGGCTACAAGACTACAATCTGCTGCCTGCAGTTTGTAGTCTTTTTTTTTTAACGGTAACAATCCTTATAAAATATTGTGCAGTGAAAGCTGACATAAACAATTTCTGTTTCCATATGTTCAGACAACTCCTGCGGTAAAGCTTTCTCGGAAACACAACAAGCCGACAGATTCGGTGGCCTTTGCTGCGCAACATCACAAAATATATTACAAATGTATATACTATTCGTAATAGAGGCGCTCCTGCTATAGCTGATGTCCACATTTCACCCTCAGACCGACGGATTTGCTTTTAAAGGAGCACTGAACCACTTTTTATCGAAGTGGAGAACTGGTATTTGAAGTGAAAGTAGGCTATTTCAGAAATACTTTGCCGCAAAAAGTACTCCAATGCGTTCAGCAGAAGCGAGCTTTAGATTAGGGATGCAAGCGCCTTGCACACGCAAGAACTAAGGGCCACGGTACTGCGCATGCGCAGTACCGCCGCCCCTTGTTTTGTACGCAAGCCGCTTGCCTCACCTAATCTAAAGCTCTCTATTGGCAATCAAACACGGCCTCCGCTGTGCTACCGCTGCTTCTTCATTGCCTTGCACTGAGAAGGCTACGCCGCAGTTTTGATGCCTACGACGCGTACAGCATAAGCCCAACGCGGTTGTCCTAAGCGAGCCGCAGTGCGCTTAGCCAGTGGACTCGTGGCGGCACCCCGCGGTGGCCGCGGTATCTACGCCATGTAGCCGACCGCAGCTTGATGTCAGTGCTATCGGCCAACAGCAGCCGTCTAATGGAATGACGAAATAGTGCGTCTAGAAGAGAGTGAGGACAGGGCCTTCTGTTGAAAGGAGAGCGTGTGAGAGAAAGGTGACTTCGCGATCCGCTAGCTAGCTTCGCGTACCGCGTACGACAGCATAGTTTGGCTGAGATGTTCACAGCAGCGTATGCCATCCGCGGACTATGTTATTTCATCAAGCCCGAGGGCTGGTTCAGGGCCCCTTAAGCTTGCCAGAAGACAACGCGTAGCCCGTTTGCAAGGGCCGACGAATGGACATCGCTCTTGGCGGATTCTCTGGATAACTCCCCTTCTTTATCAACTTCCTTTTCTACTCCCTCCTTCCTAAAGAGTAGGCAGGCTTTGCGACCCTCTAGGTGGCAGCTAGTTGCCAGCCTGTTCCTTCCCTATTACCCTCTCTTTACATTGCATGCGTGTTTTCATATAAAATAATAATAACGTCCAGTACGGCATCACCATTTCAAAAAAATTAACATCGAACATGCACGTGTAATGTACGTAAAAGCAACTTCTCTCTTTTTCTGTTTGAACTTTTTATGAAGAACTCAAGAAATCAAAATAATGAAAACGAACGATGCAGTCTGTGCCGGGAATCTTCACGCAACGCTTCTTCTTGTCACAATACTGTCACTACACACTCTGTCATCACATCACTCTGAAAACGGAACCATCACAGCGGCACGGTAAGAGTTCAGTTTCTTTTTATGCCGGTGACGTCAGAAGCAGGTGCGCAGTCATTGGTTCGATAGAGATCAGTACGTCCTTGCCGTGTCATTCCAAAGTCAACGCCGTCAATTTTCAACGACTCCCAAGGTGATCACGTGCTGCAGCGGCACTGCTGGCATGTCAGCTAATAACTTGTCCGCGGCGCTTGCTTTGACTCGAAAAAGAAAGCATGTACTGAGTCCCGACCGACAAGCGGCAGTCACTCGGCCCACTGGCATCAGAGCTCGTGCTTGGCGAGATGTCAGGATCCACGAGTTTCTGTGATGGAACAGCACAGGGCGTTGTTGCTGCTTGGATGACCAGAGCCGACGCCGTCTAGTCCGTACGTCAGAATAGCGTGGCCGCTGTGGTCGCCGGTGCTGTTTCTCACGTAGCCACGCCTGGCAGTATCGTCTTGTAGGCATCCTGTATGAAAGAAGGAAGTCCAAAAAGGTCAGTCTTACGCGGAAGGCGAAGCATTAGTTTAGATTGCAAATTATTAGATAGCAATAGGAAATAAGGTTCGCAAACTTTCGCTTGCGAACTAAATCAACCAGTACCTTGCCCCGTGCGCAAAGGCGAACACACGATCGCGAACACATTTCACTCGATGACCGCGGACACTCGCTGTCGGAACACTGGCATGAGGAAAAGCGGCAGCAGAGGCGAGCGAATTCCTCTTAGTGCAGCCTCTCACTTCAGTGCGAACGGGCCACGCGAGAACAGAGCACACTCGAAGCCATCAGCTGCATCCCGTCGGCTAGCCTTCGAACCCAGCGCAGATTTCCTCGAACATAGGACGCGCGCGGACGCGCTGAGCCGCCGCAGTTGGAGTATAGAAACAGAAACAGCTCTGGTGTCAGTGCTATCTCAATGACGAGTTTTCAGCCACAGAAACTTAAGTTCTGGTGTTTTATGTGCGATAACCGCCATCAGATTATAAGGCATGCCGTAGTGAGGTACTCCGGATTAATGTTTAACATTTAACATGCACCGAAAGCAAGCTGTACACAAGCGTTTTTTGTTTTTGGCGCCTATCGAAATGCAGCTACCGCGGTCCTGAGAAATTGCGAACGACGTTGCGATCCGCAGGTACAAAAAAAAAAATAGGTAGAGAAAGAACACATCGAGAGGTGTACTGGCTATCAGCACCGACTTACGCGCATGCATGCGTGATTTCATTCTTTTTTTTTTGCTGTGATTCCCCTCGAGGCTGCTAGAGTTAGGCCACACCCACCGTGATCCAATTACTTTTGTCCGCACCTGTACAATTATCATGTGTTAAATGCTCGCGTAGTAAGTCAGACGCGTTATAATGAAGTGTCTGGAACCTCCGAAATTAATCATACAGGTCACTACGTTGTAGAGGTCGCTTATCGCGCGGGTCACAGTAGAACCGGGACAGAATTAGTCCTTAGTTATGCAGGTCGTTACGTTTTGTAAAAGCGTTCGTTGCGGATGCAATGGATAAGGACGATTCGGCAAAGCTCTGGCGTTGCCGTCCATATAGCTCCACCTGTTCATACGTGGCGTGTTGACGCTTTCAAGCAAGTCGGCCCACAAAAACCATATAATTGCTATCGCAATAACAACGCTACAAAAAGAAAACATACATTTCCGAAGCTTAAAGGAAGCCACAGTGTAATCTGCTTAACTCTCACGGGCGCACCATTATGCTGCGTGAACCGTACCAGCGAGGAAAAAAAAAGATACGTTCGCAGCGGAATTGAACCCGAATTGGCGTGTTTCAAATGACGTGCTACGCACGTGCCTATACTCTCGTTCTTCGCTGCGCTGAAACAGGACCGCCATTACATAAGGACAAGCGATGGGTTGTGCCGAACAACTCCTACGCTTTGGGTAGCCTAAAAAGTCATTGGAGTGAAAATGTCGTGTGCTTGTGCCGTTTTGCCATGGAAAAGTACCAGGAACACATTGAAGAAGAGCGCAGCTAGCTGCAGTGTGTGACGGAAATCCGGACAGCTAATCGTGGAAGCCAACATTCTGAAACACCACGTATACTTGCAGCGGGAACTACTACGAAGGTGTGTAATAGGCTTTGTTTTCGTTTTATTATCCGCTTTTAACACACGCTATACAGGAAAATCGAGCGCGATGACGTAGCGAGAGACTGCCGGTTACAACAATGGGCTCGTTTTCACGGCAAAGCCGACCTAGTTAGGTGCCAACAGACAAGGAACGTAGAAAGGCGGAGCTACGTGTTTTAAGTCATCTGGCGCTTTGTTCGAACTGACGAATGTATACAACTTGCCCAGATTTGTGTTCTTTTTGTTCCCCTTACGGCCGCTTGAGGAGCGCCTCAAATGATAGCTTTGTAGCGTGTGCCACCGCCTCCGTTTCCAAGGGTGGTGTTCACATCATCATCATCATCATCATCATCATCATCATCATCAGATATGATAATGATGACGTGAACATCGTCGCGGGTGTGACGATGTTTGCAGTGACGATGGCATAGTTGGCGGGTGCGACGTTTGCAGTGGCCACAGAGCAACGGCCCACGTCAAGCGGCTCTGCTGAGTGGGCCTCGAAAAAAAAAATCAATTTTCTCGTCTAAGTGTTGATTAGGAAAAAAAAGATTTGATTACAATTTGATTTCGTCAAGCTGCACCCCTTGTGGAGCTTTACACTTACGGTGGAGCGTACTCCACCAACACACGAATGTTCAGTGCTCGGCGATTACGCGATACTCTGATCGCATGGCTGCCGGTGAGAACTTCAGTGAGAGTCTTGTGCACGCGTGAGAGGCATGCGTATAAAGCACCTCTGCGTATAAAGCTGCCTGTTCCACCACGATGGATGTCTGCACTCGATGAATGGGTGTCGCTGAAAATATTGTACTACCGTGATGGTCAAAGTGTGGCTGGCATGGTTAACACTTTGTAAGCCTTGATATCGAACGTCGAAGTCGGCAATAAAGAAGGAAAAAAAATAGAATGGCGGCCCGTTTCTCTTCGAGCAGCCGCTGAGCGCTGGGCGATCGTCGAGGGGCACTAATGTAGTCGCAATGCATCACAAAAAGGGCTCTCGCTTTCATTTGATATCCAAATGCGTCGGTTTGGTTTTAAGTTTGGTGTCCCCGCAGCGCCCACTGGTGACGCGAAAAATGAGGGCAGCCATGCGCTCCGAGTGTCGTGTTTCAATCGCAGAGCACTGTACACATGGTAATAAGTGTGCGCAGAATTGTTTCTTTTTATTTTTATGCATAGGATGGTTGCGCGAAGCACAATTCCACGAGGCGCACGCATGACTTCAGGAGAACGAACAGAGAGAAAAGCGGCGTCCGCGCTCGGAATGGCGGAAAACGACCAGCGCGCGTGACCGAATACATGGCGTGGCACAGTGCCACCGCTATTTGATGGCCATTCCCATTTACGGTCTTTACTGCCTTTGCCTAATGTTGGCCTAACCTGACAGTCGCCGCATGTATCTGAGCTTCGTGAGCGCAACATATGTATACAGCAGAATCTTTAAGTACACGGAAATTGCTTGACGGATTTGTCGCCTAAATGGAACTGCATCTAGATTGGTTGGTCTAAATACGTATTCTGGTAGCGCAAAAAAAAAACCCCAAAAAACTCGCAGTTTCTCCCGAAAGGCGAAGCATCGATTGCGATAGTAAATTAGTAGACAGCTGTGCGAAGTAAAGATAAGTAAGAATAGTAGTGTCGTCGGCCTTATGAAGTTGTAAACATTCGCTTACTGAATAAATTAACAAGCACGGTGTCACGCGCGCACAGCTGAACATGAACACATCGCGCTCGATGACCGTGGAAACTCGCTGTCAAAACGCTGGAGTGAGGAAGGGCGGCAGCAGCAGCGAGTGAATTGACGTTCGCGTTGCCTCTAGCTTCAACGAGAACTAAACGTCGAAATCGCAGCGCATACGAAGCTACCGGCACTCGGCGCATGCACTTCGCCCACAGCGCAGATCGCTTTCAAGATATGGCGGACGCGCGGACGCGGCGTACACTCTAAGAACAGTTTACACCCTTTGGCTTGCCCCTTCTGCCACACAAAAATAATCGTCATCTGCCTTGATGCGTTTCCTTTCTTTATCGCTGCAAGCCCGGAACTTTCCAGTGACGAACGGCATGCGCGTTATCTGAAGAGGCACTCCAAAGGGTGTAAACTGTTCTATGCTGATAACGCGCGTGCCGTTCGTTACTGGAAAGTTCCGGGCTCGCAGCGATAAAGAAAGGAAACGCATCAAGGCAGATGACGATTATTTTTGTGTGGCAGAAGGGGCAAGCCATAGGGTGTAAACTGTTCTTAGAGTGTAGGCAGCAGCCGCCGGAGTAGGACACCCCCCCCCCCCTCCCCTCTAGTGCTTCCCGTGCCTCTCGCGCAAAAAGAAGACGGCGCGTTTCCGCACTGGTTTCCTGTGCGCGCCAGTTTGAGCCACGATCGTCGCCTGACCCTCTCAAGCTTTCACTCGCACATACAGCGTACGGCGCGCGGCGACGATCTTATCCTGTTTGAACTTTATATGGAACATCACGGCGACGACAACGGCGACAGCATAAATGTGCTTGGGGTTTCCATATATTCGCTATCGCAATAAGGAAACGTTTCTTTTAATCACAACCAACATTTTTCAACTCTGCGTAAACGGAACCACAGAAGCTAGCAAGCACAAAATAATTTTTTTAGAAAGAGACCGGATCTGAAATATAGTTTCTTGAGGCATCTAGCTGTGTTTTATCCAGGAAAGCCATTTTTAAAGAGCGGTGGCAGACTCAAGCAGGCAAAATTTGATAGATGTTTATTGCATAGCAGGTATGGACATGAACAACTTTGTGGCATCCCCCCCAAAATATAGATTAAAATAAATGACCAGAGTAAGGACAACCGAAATTTAAGACACCAAGCTTACAACAAGCTGTTCGATAACTAGAACTCTGCCTGCACGACGTGTGTTACTCGGCAATCGACTGAGCCATGTTTTTGTATTGATACGCCTCCGGAGCCTCTTCGAAACTGAAACTATAGTGAAGCCTAATCAATCCTGTTGCCTTCAACCGCTCCCAAATGGGACGAAAGTAACTGCTACATTCGCTTTTTTTTGTGCTTAACGCATCTAACCGTGTTACGATGGCGTATCTGCACATCTTTCTCAGTAAACGGAACTTCTGTTAACCGGAACATATTAGGGACTTTTAGCGCGTCCGGTATCCGGGAAAGCGCGGGCGGTTTTCCGGTTTAGCGGGGGCGTAAAGGTGAGCGGCCCGATCGGTGGCGCCAGCTGGTGGCGCAAAGCTCAACCACACAACCACAGAGCTAATTACTGTATTCTGCTTAGCTGCTGGGGTAAATATTAGACAGTGGCGTAATCGTATTCACAATTACGCCGCTGAACAAAAATTTGCACGAGTGGCGAAGCAGGATATGGTGAGTTACTGCAGTTTTAGCTATGCGTTTGTCTGGTTGAGCTCTACAACACCAGGCGGCTTCACCGCTCACGTTTACGCCCCGACCATCCGGTAACCCGCCCAAACCGCTCCCGTTTACCGGATTAGCGTACAAGCTAAACGTCTCTATTTTCTCCGGTTCCGTGAGGTTCCGTTTAACGAAATTCTACTGTAGGATATTCGTGCAACTAACCCTTCCGATGAGTTCACGTGGCATGGTCTGCGAAAGCGGCCGGAGCGCGACCCCTCGTGAGCGAATGTGGTGCTGCGATGACTGCTGAGGAGGAGTGGCTGCGGTCATCGAGGTGAACTAGCGCAGTCGCCAGTGACCGTCTCTGTGCACTGTGACAAGGTTGGCAAATTTTACTATACGAGAGCAGTTGTTATCTGGGGATCATCTTTGCACCATTCTGCTCGTAATGTGCATTTGTAAACAGTAGTGGCGCCGTGCCGAAGTAGCGTGGCAACGGGAGTGCGCTATTACGAATTTTCGTTTGTACGAAATGCAAATACAGCCTGAATCACATAAATAAAAGCGGGGTTACGCATAGTTTTGGCTCGTGCTATATGTAAATACACGGAGCGGTCACAGGTTTCACAGGGGCAGATGAACAAAGGGCAAAGATACGGCCCGAACTCACAAGGAGGTTCTGTAATGTAGCGTGCATCACAAAATAATAGCAATAAAACGGCTCTTCCTACATTTTTTCCATTATACACAGTCTGGAAGAGGTGTCTATTAAACAATATTTTCAAAGGCTTGAAGGAACAAAGGAAATGACACCAAATTATAGCTGTTGGGAGGAGGGGGCGAGAATTAATTTAATGTGTTATTGGAGTTTTAAGAAAATTAGCACGAATTCGGAGGGTGGCCAAAAGAAAAGGGATATATATATATATATATATATATATATATATATATATATATATATATATATATATATATATATATATATATATATATATATATATATATATATATATATATATATATATATATATATATATATATATAAGGAGAAAAAGAAAAACGAAATGCCAAAAAGAAGTTAAGAAAAGAGGAAAAAAACGGAAAGTAAGAGGCATGAGGAAGCTAGAGCCGAGGGCCAAAAAGCTTACTCATTGGTAACGAGGTTCCTCGTTTTTTTCCCTCTGTCTCTCACCCTTTTATTCTGTGTTTTCGTTCGTTTCACATGTTTTTCTTTCTCTACCTAAATACAGAGACTGTTGCTAAAATATGCGGTATCCCTTGGAAAAGCTCGGTCCGCCGACCGAAACTGTTGGGTAAATAAACCAAAGATAACCGAGAAGTTGTGGTTTTTCTAAATACGCTTGGCGCATTGAAAAACCCAGTTACTACAGTGTTTATATATATATATTCTTTCTTGTTATTGCTGCTTTTTTACACACGCATTTTTCTCTTTTCACCCACTCCCCTCCGTATTACCGATGGTCTTCAGTAGAGTAGAGTAGAGTAGAGTAGAGTAGATAGATAGATAGATAGATAGATAGATAGATAGATAGATAGATAGATAGACAGATAGACAGATAGATAGATAGATAGACAGATAGATAGATAGACAGATAGATAGATAGATAGATAGATAGATAGATAGATAGATAGATAGATAGATAGATAGATAGATAGATAGATAGATAGATAGATAGATAGATAGATAGATAGATAGATAGATAGATAGATAGATAGATAGATAGATAGATAGATAGATAGATAGATAGATAGATAGATAGATAGATAGATAGATAGAAGGCACCGCGGCTGCGATGGGAAAATAGGTGACGCGGGAGTCATCTGTAGTGCATTGCCGCAGACTTGCCGTTTGTCTTGTGATGGACATAGGTAAAGCTCGAAACCTTTTTATCGTTCCGCGTGTGCAGGACGGCGTCGTGCACGCTGGGGAAGAACTTGGCCGACGGCAGGACGTCGAGGACGCCGCCCTTTTTGAGCATGCGGAACACAGTCACTGCGAGAGAGGAGACACATTATGCGCATCATGGCCACACACGCAGGCACGGAACGAGTGAGCAGTTTGTCAACCTTACCGGACTCCTGCCCACGTGGCAGGTAGCGCTTTGATGCTATTCGGGTGTGCGTCGCGTCCCACAGCAACAAGTTTGCTTACACTAGCGAGAACACCTGCGGGCGCTCCTAGTTTCTCCCACGACTTCAGGTAATGGAGAGGTCTAGGTTAGGGCACCCAAGCCCTAACCTAACCTATGCCAGCCTAACCTGGCTTTCATAGGCAAGAAGTAGGGGCGACAGTAGTGAGAATACGCAGATCCAGACGTAGAGGTCAGTGCACGCGCAGTACACTGGCCCTTAGTTCTTGCATACGCAAGCCGCTTGTGTCCCCTAAACTAAATCTCTCTAATGTCGCCAAGGGCGATTGAGGATGCAGTTTACAGATCTGCCATATATATTCTAGGTGCAGAGCTGCGAATTTGTAAGCTCCGTGCTTCTATTTTTCTCAAGCTTAGCAATTTATGGAACTTCCTTTTAAGACATCCAGAACTAATTCGAAATTCCGCTTCCACCATTCACCACTACATTTACCACCCACATTAAAATCGGCCCAGTGGTTACGTCAGAAAAGCGTTTCTGTGTTTGACACGTATTTGAATAGGTGGCATCAGAGTTAGATGCAAGCTAAAGCTGCCGCGAAGTGCTTCCGACGATTACCGTAGTGCGTTGAATGCGTAGTATTAAATTAAAAAGAAAAAAAGAAAACAGGAACCATGCCTGCCTTTCGGGAAGCCTTTGAAAATCTCTGAACCAATGGCCGCTGAGTTTGCCTCGTCGCGACTACACGTTCTTAAGTAATTTCCAGCCGACGAGCGGCCACTCTTTATCAACAACACTGATAACGCCGGCGGGAGAAGCTTTGCGGTCAAGTTCAATGCGAAGGGTTAGCCTTCATACTTTTTTGTTTCGCTGACGTCATCACTACGTCACCGCGGGAAGTTTGAAAAGTTTAGGTTTGGTGCGCCACGTGGTGGCACTACCGCGAACTAAACCGTGATGTCCAGAAAAGCTGGATATAATGATGCGGGGCGCAGGTGTACTGTTCCGACATTGAAGGTGGTGTACTGGAACAAGTCTAAATAGTGTAGCGCTTCGAGTACGCCAATCGAGTATGCAAGTTCCAGAAATGGCGTGAAGAGACTAAGGCGGCAAAACAGAGAGATGCCAATCCACGCTCACCACTGCTGACTGCGTTTAAGGAGCGAGCACAATTGCAAGACTAGATGGTATAGACCTCCACTAGTTGTACGTATGTAATAATGCGTGAATAACTGTCACTTGTGTTTTTGATTATGTTATTTCTGTACCCTACTTGCCATACACCCTCAGCAGCGTGCACGAGACGTTTCACGTATACCCCACTGAGGCTCTGTCCCCGATGCAGCCTATCGGACATTCTTTTTTCTCCAATGCAGATAACCAAACCATATTATAATGAACGCTTCACAGAAGTTTGTTCAAGTACGCTATAGGCAAATTCGGGTACAGCGATTCACCGGATAAGTCCAGCTGTTTTTAGCATCTGAGCCTGTTAGTTGTAACAGGGTGCGACTCTAGCAGTGGTACGTTATGCAGGTCAACTTACACGTGTGGTAAGGACATTCACCGCTGCGCATGCTTCACGGGAAACTACGGTCTGATTTTTTCAAGCACTGGGACGCTGTGTGCGACGTTGAAAGGGGAGATTTCTCTATGTGCAGCCAGATTCTAAGTGTGATGAAATATAATTAACATGAATCACACGTCAAAGGAAATGCCCGTAAATGGCAGTTAAGTATCTGCGCAATATATGTGCCCACACATTCTGTCGTGCACTTGTTGAGAAGTGCCTGTGTAAACACATTTGCTGGAGGAAATGTGGGTGACGTTCAGCTATCGCTAATAATGCTTAATAGACCTCGTTCGCTCTCACGAGCAAATTCTGGTTGCCTTTTCTTTAAAAATCTCAAACTTAAATTCTAGTGTTTCATGTGCCAAAACCTACGATCAGGTTATGGGGTACGCTGCAGTGGCTCTGAACTAATTTTGACCACCTGGGGATCTTTAACGCCCGCCCCATGCCCGGTACACGAGCATTTTTGCATTCCACACCCTTCGGGATGTTGCCGCCGAGACCGGGTCCGAACCCACAACCCCAAGCTCAGAAGCGCTATTTCTTTAAGAAAAAAAGTTAAGTACTGAGCTGCCGAAAAGTTGAGCATGTGTCATTGTCGAATGTAACCAGCCGTAGGCGCGTGACATACTTACTCCACCTTTTTTGGTGAACGGTTCAGAAATAGGCCTGCAGTCCCCTTTCAAAAAGGAGGAAGGGGGTCCCCTTTCAGCCGCGTGCCCTGGGACCTCCTTCTGTATACTTATGTAAACATGTATGTCTCCTCCTTATTAAAGAAATAAACCAAACTGAGTTAAGCGAGTTCGGGAATAATTAAAATTTATAGACGCATGTCATATGCTTACCTGAACATGCTGCCATGTAGATGGAAATGCCCATCGTCCTGTACTCCTTGAAGACCTTCGCATGAAAAAAAAAAAAAAAAAAAAACGTAGGACACGGGTATAGATGAATGCATCTCACAGGTAGATGATCTATTTGTAGCATGTGTTAACAGATAATCACTGTGTGCCCTCTAAGTTGATCCGTAACATCCTGCCGTAACCACGAAGGACACATCCTACAGGAAAGATTACGGTTGTTTCCTCGAATCGTGCGAAAGGCTGAGTAAAGAGGCGGTACACTCAAATTATGTTTTCCGAAGATCACATAAACGAAAAGGAAACATAGAAAGGTCACACGGGGCAAAGGAAGGAATCATAAAGGTCATGATCATTTTCATAAGTGTCACGATCATTTTCATGACTGTGCGTGAATTCACACAGTCATGAGTCATAACGTTAAAGAGAACTTTTAGATATACTATACTCGGTGCCACACTAACAATTCGTTACAGTCTCAGCCCACAAAACCGCACTGCATCTCCCGCTGTGCCTGCGCGTTAAAAAAAAAGAAAGCTGTTTCCAATGGCCACCATATTGAAAGTTCACATTCCTCATGACGTCATGGAAATCAGCGAACGCTGATTTCCTCTGGCGCGCATATAAATATTGTCTGAGTTGAACAGCGGTACATTTGTCATTGCACATTTAGGTTGTAACGGACCATAGGAAGCAACACTCTTAGTGAAAATTATTTTTCCGTACTTCATATAAAACAATCTGACGGGAAAAAAATTAAACCTTGGCTATTAGTGGAGTGAACGAAGGGCTACAGGTTTTCCGGTTTGAATTTCGCGTCCGAACCGCAATGCCGATGACTAGCAGGTCACGTGGGCTCACCTCCATCATGGTGTTTATGCTGGTTCCATCCACGAAGCTGACCCGAGAGAAGTCGAAAATGATGTACGAGGGGCGGCCGCCGACCCCTGCGGTGGGCTCCGTAGTCATGTACACCGGCACGGACGCTTTCGGTTCGTACGGCGGGATGCCCGGAATGTTGGATGAGAAGCTGCAGGACGGTTCACGAGTCCTGATGACGTTCCTGGCCTTTTGAGAAGGAGCAGGAGGGAGAGGGAAGGAATAGCTACTGGTTACTAGTTATTGAAATAGAACCGAATAAATTCAGGCACTTACTAACAGCACATTTCAAGAGCTGAGTTATTTTGCCGTGTTTTTGAATGTGTATGCGTCTTTTGTTTTGTTTCCAAGTTGTCCTTGAGCCGCTGTGTCTATCTTAGTGTTGATGCTTCTGATGATGTTAATGTTGAACATGAACCCTGCATTTTGTGTTGCTTTTTGTTGTTACCGACCATTGTATATGTAACGACTGCTCCCCCCCCCCCTTATGTAATGCCCTAAGCCAAGGGCCTTTAAGGGTAAATAAATGATGAAATGATGAATAGTGAGATCAACCAGACGCGCATCCAGTTCGCTACCCTAGACTAATTGAAACATTTTCTGGGACGAAAAGAAAAAGAGAGAGAGGGAAGGAAGCAGGAACTAACAGTGGCGAACACTTGGAGTAGTATATCACGTGTTCCAAGGATCCTAACTTAAGGCTGAGGCCAGTTCTCAATATCTTGGTCTCAATATTCTGAAGCCAGAATGTTTTTCTACCCGAAAAATAATGAAATGTCGTAGGTACCTACGTGCTTTGTGACACGCTAGTAGACTGTCCCCGGAATGACCCAGTATGTACGAGGGCCAATCATAAAGTCTTTGCCCGCACCTTTTATTAGCCGAAATAAGGTACATGCAAGTAATTACAAATATGCGTACTATTCTACGTACCTTACGCTATTTTTTCACATAGTCCCCACACCGGTTCAGACCATTTGTCCCATCGCAGCACTAAATGTCGTCCGTCAGTGACGTACACGGCCTCCCCGAACGCTCATTGTCATGGAAGTCTTGACGCCCTTTTGCAAACTCACAACACCATCACCTCACACTTCTCAAAGCGAGACGCCTTTCCCCATACGTGGGCTGCATTTCCCCGTGGATTTCGAAGTGCACTTTAGCTGCCCATTTATTTTCATCCATGTTTCAAGACGACAGTCCAAGGTGGCGCTTTACCAGCAACGCTGGTATATCGTCATCTTGCAGCGGTTCTTTCTTTTTTTATCCGCGGCGCCGTAGAAGCTTTCTTGCGTTGTTTCATTGTTCTTGCAGGAAAGGGAAGAAAACGAAATCGTCCACACGTAAATGTTTGTTGCTGCCAACACCTACGCACCAGTATACAGGGTGTCTTAGCTAACTTTAGCCAGAGTTTAAATATATATGAATGCCACGTAGCTGGACAGAAACAAGGCAATGTTGTTAGCCTTCACTTGGAGATACTCTATTTTTCTTATTGCGCTTAATTAAATGATTAGTCTTGATTTGTTAATGAACTTCTCGAACATTATAATTAGATTCAATGCGTCAATAATAAAATTGCAGAGTGAAACGAAAAACTCCCAATACAGCTTTCTGTTGCTCGATCCGTGCTACATAATGGTGTTTTTCCGAGCGTGAAAGAAGCCCGGAAAAACGCGGAAAATTGCCGTGCGACTGGTCGCTCGTGGCACTTTGCGTGTTTTCGCGGGCTTCTTTCACGGTAAAAAAAAAACACTTTATGTAGCACGTAGTGAGCAACAGAAAGCTGTATCGTGAGTGTTTCATGTTGCTCTACAATTTTCTCGTTGACGCTTTTCATATAAGTACAATATTTGAGAGGTTGATTAATTGATTAAGACTTATTGTCTAATTAGACGGAATGAAAAAAAAATAATTTGAGTATCTATAATCGACGGCAAACAACATTACCGTGCTTCTGTCCAGCTGCGTGGCATTCGCATATTTTTAAACTATGGCTAACACCCTGCATGCACACTGGTGCGTAGGTGTTGGCAGCAACAATCATTTACGTGAGGAGGAATCCTTTTTTTTTTCCTTTTCAACAGCCTGCAGCCTGTTCGTAAGCTGTAATAAGTTTACGAATAGGCTAAAGCTTTGTTATACGAAGAAGAAACCAAATGCGACATTCTCTTTTAGTAGTGTCGTTAGTTATGCTAAACAACTCTTATGTAGCTACTTTTGTTTGTTCTTTTAGAACTGTTGGTGACTGGAGTAAAATTACAATACACTGAGTGAAATACCGGCAACCTTCTAGTAAAGGAAAGACTCACAAGCACCCGTAGTTTCTGGAAAACCGAGGAGGTAGTATCAGGATCACAATTCTGGTCTCACCGATCGTCGCAGAGATGATGGATCGCGAACTTCGGGAAGTTGCCATGTTAGAACGTCTGCAACACCTTGGCAGCGTCTTTCTTGATTTCACGTGTGTGCTGAGATTTACCTAGTGGTGGTGCACTTTTCGCCATATGGCTTTTTTTGCTCCTCCCGCTTTCCTGAGCGGGGTGGTAAACCGGAGAGTGCCATCGACTGAACTTACCTGTCATCGCTTTGCTTTCTCCAGTTCTCGCAATTTACTTACTACATATTGCTGTACCACTGAAAGCCGGGACACTTTACCTTTGCGCTGCTGGGAATGGTAGCTTTCCTAGGGTTCTTCCACGTGGTCTTTTCCGGGATGCTGCATGATACACCGAAAAAGTAATTCATATATTATTTTACGCCGTATGTTGATGCGAGAGAATGGTGTTCATTTGCATGTATTGAGAATTGCATTGACGTAGGACCAGCAAAGAAACTTTGAACATATTGCTTCAGGCGGTGCACAATAGAACAGAAACGTGTGCAGGGCCGATACCCTATATAGACAAGTGAGGTTATCACTTTGGTTCGGTGCCAGCCAATTCTGTTCGCTTTTTTTTTGCATAAGAGCAGCACATATTCCATGCTGTTTAACAGTTGATAACCAGCTTTGCTGAGCAGCAGCATTTTTAAGCTATCGTATTGTAATGGCCAGCGGACTCACATATGTGCGCTAAGTGCAAGTGTGAAGAGACCAGCAGTCATCTTCTGTGCCACTGTTCTCGCTTTGACAACCAACGTCAGACTCTCCAGTGTGCCTTGAATAGACTGGATGACAGGCGATTTACAGAAGCAAAGATCTTGGGAGCCTGGCCTCACAGTTCATAAGCCCAGAAAGCAGTTCGAGCTCTTCTTCGCTACCTGTAGGCAACAGTCTTGAGTGCCCAACTATAGACATCCTACACCTAACCTAGTGCGTGTGAAAGTGCGGTATAGACTCATGTTTTCGCTCTCTCTCTATCACTCTCCGTTCCCCTCCCCACGTGTAGGGTAGCAAACTGGACTCAGTCTGGTTAACCTCCCTGCTTTTCCTTCTTCCCCTCTCTCTCGCTCTCTCTTAATCTATTCACTATTGCAGTTGTTAATGACCATTTCTAGACTGTTAGTAAAAGTAACTACAACATAAAGAATACCGCGAACATTCCCAGTGGTAGCTGCGCTGGTAGCGCCATCTTGCGACGGTTCGCTGAACCATGACTAATTGGGAACGTTTCTGCGTTGCGTCAGTCCTTTACATCCTGAGATAGGTACAACATGGTCATTTCAACTTGATTGATTGGTTGATTGATTGATTGATTGATTGATTGATTGATTGATTGATTGATTGATTGATTGATTGATTGATTGATTGAAACGTTTATTAGAAGAGATGGCCCGTGGTCTGACATAGGGGTAACTTAATTTCTGCGTGATCTAGTTAGCGACAGCGTCAGTGGATGGAGGCACCAGCGCAGATGCACATGTATGTCTATTGCTTACCGGTATTCCACTACACGTCATGTGCTTAAGAACAGGTTAGAAAATATATACTGTAGATATGTGTCTAATTAATTAAGTACCGTCCATAAATTTAACATTTCAGTGGAATACATTACTCCCTGATGATACACATCACTTATCATTTATTGGACTCCATCACAGGGTGTTCGAGGAGCCGCCAGCTGATGTGATTTTTTTTGCTACATCTTGAAGAGCCGTTACGATTGATCCGGGTCATAATGAAGTTTTCTTTGAAATATTCATCGACTGCTCATGAGAAACAAAGTACTGATGCGCTTACAATGCGTATCTTCTTCCAAGTGGGACTTATAGTGCTTTTTGCCTTCCTCATTGCGACATTCTTTTTTTTTATATGTGGGCCTATAACTTGCGAAGAGGCTGCCCTCCAGATCGCGTTACAACTGGCTCCACCTACTCGAGCATCGTTATAGGGCATAGAAGGCATCTCGTAGTAACCCGCGCGGTTACGCCGAAGGGGATTCAAAATAATTTTTTTAGACCTCTTTGCTTGCGTCGCGTCTTCGGTCACTAGTTTAGCCGCCGTCGACACTTGTTGCATGCGGTGCAGAATCGCGCAGAAATCGCGTAGCCATGAGGAAGCTTTCGCTCGGGAGCTCCTATCTGAATTCATGGTGACTGAGAAATCGTGTTTCCCGGCAACCACAGCACCGCCTTTGATGAAGATTGTTGCATTTATTTGAAAAAGTGTAACAAATATTTAACAAAAGAAAAAAGTTTAAAAGATATTTAATTTAGGCCGTTACTTTTTAGAAAAATTACTTGAAATTACGAAGAAGAAACTCAAGTGCCCAGTGTACAACCCTGAAACTCTGCAATAAAAAAATGTTGCCACAAATATGTAAACTGCACCTAATAACACATCTAAAGCGGGTAAACTTGATGTAGTATACACCCCTGTGAAATGCACCACTAGATTTTGAATAGGAGTTTTATAGAACCTTTGTAAATGTTGCAACAAATTATCTTAAGCTGTAAATTTATACATAACATCGGTTCGCTTGAGATGCTCTAACCGGACGCAGTTTACAGAAATGTGACTTTTGTTTTTGGTGCGGAGGTAAGGGTCGGCAAACTTCACCCTTCCATTTATTTTTTTACCTGTCCAATTTTCACCGTCCTCTGTAAAACCTCACTAGCCCTAAATCAATATTCCGCTTTCTGCAGATTTCGCTAGAATGTATATTTCTCTATCAAATGCAACACATTTTATTCAGGTTGGTAGAGCGTATGTCTTGTGGAAGTATTTCTGCGCTTCACGTGTATTTCAACTGGGAGACTTGAGTTTGGCCAAAAGCTAAAGCTTCCTCTTTAAGACCACCATTTGTTTTTGTTTTATTTTGTGCTTACTTGACGTCAATCCTGAGCTTCTTGGACACTTCGGAACGGAAGTAGTCAGAGTTTGCGAAGTGAATGGGTCCGCCGAAGTGGAACACTTTCACTCCGGGTATTTCAGCTGCCTGCCGAGAAGAAGAGCAAACATCACATACATTTGACAAACTACGTGCAAGAAAGAAGCACGTGCAAAAAAAAGAAGCACATGCAAAACGTGCTTCTTGGCAGTTTTGTACAGGGCGAACTGCACTCAGGGCAAACGTCTCAGAAGCGCTGGAGTGCTCACAGCAGCCGTTTTAGTTTGAAAGGAGGGCCGTCCGAATTAGTATCATTATAATATACGCTTCGGGCATTGCATCGGTTTCGGCAAGTCAAGTGGAAATTGTATAGAATCGGTTGGTAATCATGTGTTCGCTCTAAGAGTGAATGACCCTACAGAGAGAACGCAGCCTGGTTAAAAAAAAGAATCTTCTGAAGATTATTTATCAATATTTAGTCAAAGAAATGCACGTCGAAATTTATACGTGAAGCTAGTAGGATACTCTCAAATTACTTCGTCCACACTTCTTGCCATTACACCAAGTTTACCTCAAGGCTTCACAGATTGCAAATACATTATTTCTATTTGCAGAACGCCGCACAGGGTTGCGAAAATGCTTGTAAGATAACGCATGCTATTACATTTTTATGAGCTTTGAGTGTGCCTAACCTGAAAACGAGCTGAGTGAGTTCATACTTTGTGCGTGGAAGGCTTTACTCCTGGAGAATTTCGGTATCGCTATTGGGAACGTCGATATTGAAGGGATGTAAATGCCAACCGAAAATGTGAGAGCAATTTGGGAACTCACAACGCCGTAGTCCTTCACCGGAACATAGAAGTCTGTGTTCGGGATGCTGCCCAGTAGGCAAGCCTTTGGCCTGGAAAGACAACGATGCCTGTGATGTAGTCGTCTCTAAGCATTCCAGAAAATGCGTAAACGCATACCTCGATTTAACAAAACCCGGTTTTACGGAATATTAAATTTAACCAAGTGCTTTCGACTGGCCGACATATGCGTTGAGCGCAATGCAATAAAACCGTCGAAGCAACAGTGAACTCAAAGCTTAGGAAGCAAACATTAGTACAGCTTCGAGGCACCCCTAGTAGCTAGCTAGATTGAAGAGAATAGGTGGGGTGATATACTGTCGAAAAGAAATGCTGTCGCATGATACAAAAAGCGGCATTGTCTTCTTTTTTTTTATTTCGCCGCTTCCCAAATGGAAAAAAAAATCCAGAGGTACTAGCCGAGGTGGTGTCACGAAATCGATTTAAAAGTGCATGTCAGTGATGCAGTGCTATGCTGTATACTGCAGCTACTGTTATGACAAAAAAACTTTAAAGCCAGTTTCATCCAAATAAGTAGGGACTCACCTTTTGATCTGATAGACTAGAGTGAGTAGTGAGAAGATGATTCCGATGACGAGGCCAAACTGCACATCCACCACCACAGTGGCCAGAAATGAGACCATCCAAATGTTCTGAAAAAAAAAGAAAGAAAGGCGTGATGTGCTCGTAGTGGTGACAGGAGTGGCTCCTGTTCATATACCGCTGGTCCCGCTGATAAAGCACCCGCGTTATCAACGGTATCAGCGGGCCGTGAACAGGAGACGGCAAGAGTGGCATCGAACCGAGAGAAACAAATCGCACCATCAAACCGGCGTGGGTTTAGCGGATTGAGCACCTTATAAGACACTCCGGTATTAGGTTTACAAAGCGACGCGGGCACTGCTACGTTTCATGAGTGACTGGCATCAGTGACCGATTATAAGCGTGGAGTTATGGACATCCGCACGTATTCACACCGATAGTACCTTATTCCCTCCCTCTCCTTTGTTTTCTTCCCTTAAATCCCTTTCCCTGTGTAGGGTTGCAAACTGGACGTGCGTCTGGTTGACCTCTCTACCTTTCCTTACTTCCTTTTCCTCCTCATCGTACACAGTGTTAAGAGAGAGAGAGAAGAAACTTTATTAATGAATGGTCCGGCAGTTTCGTTGTGGTGGCCTCAGGTGGCGGCTCGAAGTCCTTGGACTCGGGCGGCAACTTTGGCTTGCCGGACGGCCCAGCGCTGGTCTGCCAACTCTGAACTTTTGAGAGCCGCCGCCCAGCGGCAACGACGCCAATGGAGAAGGTCCCCGGCGGCCCCCGCAGCCGGTGCGCCGTCAGTCTTAAAACAAAAATAAATTCTCCGGTTCTGCGTGTCAAAACCACAATCTCATTATGAGGCACGCCTTAGTGGGTGACTCCGGATTAAATTAGAACACTTGGGGCTATTTGACGCACACCTAATGCACGGCACAAGAGCAATTTTGCATTTTGTTCCTAACGAAATTATTACAGCCGCCACACCAGGGATTTGATCTCGCGACCTCATGCTTATCAGCGCAATGCTGAATCATTTAATCAACCACGGCAGATTACTCCGTGTTCGTGAGTGTGTCACAGCGTGTATTGTTATGCAGCAATAGTTCTAGAAAATGAATGTGATAGTTCACCTACGCCATCGATCTTCGATATCCTCCAGAAGCGCTGGAAGTCTTTGACTTGAAGGAACACTTTCTTGAGTGAAACGAAAATGATCGTGCAGAGAATGGCCTGGAAGAGAGAGAGGTAGCAAAGTGAGATTCTTAGGCAAGACGTACGACGAGGTTGAAGCGCCGTTTTCTCTGCCGTATTTATCATGTAAAGCCATTTTAACTATGTTTCTAATATGAATAATTTTAACCTTGGGACGTGATTTGTTATTAATGTCACTAGTTAGACATAAAGAGAAACGTTGTCTGTTTGTTATTCTCTGCGCACCTCTTTGTGAGAGTGTATTGTTGCACTACGAAATCTTAATGTTGAATTATTCCAGCACCCTCCCTAGCACTGAGGTCAATATGTATTAACTCGGTACAACATAATTATGCCAGATATCTAGAAAGAGATAACGCTAATCAATTAGAATTAGCTTGCAAATTAGTTTATGCTGAACAGGCAGCATAACTTAAGTAAACCAAATTGCATAAGCTGTGCCAGCTAACGCGAGCTTTTGCAATAGCGTTGCAGGCGGTACAAATATGAATAAATCTGAGTGACCTGATTTGTATTTAAGAATACATAGTCATTCATCAAGATAAACATTGTCTTTCTGTTATTTTATGAGCACCCCTCTATGTGCAGTGTCACTCAGCTAGTTTAATTGAATTTGAATCACATCTGTGAGCATACTTCTCAATGATGAGATAAGGATGTGTAATTCAGGCACAATTGAAGATGTGTAAAAAGTCTGCAGAAAGCGGGAGCCATCTTACCACGGGGAGTTTCTCGAAGTAGGAGCTGAGGCAGGTGATCACGATGAAAATGATGACAGAGTTGACGAAGCTGACGACCTGGTAGGGAGGACAGATACTAAATATATATGTAGTAGTAGTAGTAGTAGTAGTAGTAGTAGCAGTAGTAGTAGTAGTAGTAGTAGTAGTAGTAGTAGTAGTAGTAGTAGTAGTAGTAGTAGTAGTAGTAGGAGCAGTAGTAGTAGTAGTAGTAGTAGTAGTAGTAGTAGTAGTAGTAGTAGTAGTAGTAGTAGTAGTAGTAGTAGTAGTAGTAGTAGTGATAGCCGTGGTGTTCAAAGTTCGTGATTTTTTGTCCCTTCATGCGGAAGAGCCTGCAGTTTTGGTCATTTTTGCGTTATTTATATGGTATCAGGTAGCTTTACCATATTGTAATTTCGCGTGAGGCAAACCCACAATGATGTCCAGCAGTCACACATCGTATGCATCGGGGGCGAAATGCGAAAACACCCGTGTGCTTAGATTTAGGTGCACGTTAAAGAACCCCAGGTGGTCAAAATTCCCGGAGTCCTCCACTACGGCGTGCCTCATAATCAGAAAGTGGTTTTGGCACGTAAAACCCCAAATATTATTATTATTATCGTATGCATCATTGCCCTTTATGAGTTGTTATTCATACATTCACAATGCACGACGCATTCGAGCGTAACAATTCCGGCACATTCTTACGCGTTGAATCGTGACACTTAAAATCGTTGTTTGTCTCTTCATTCGCTACATTCTGTCCTTCTTAAGTGCTTCCATAGAATGCTGCAGGGTAACTGAAACTAATAAACGAAGGTCACACCCACTTGCGTCTTGCCGCCAGCGCCCTCTTGTATGGAACTCCGCGGTACCGACGCCCCTACCGGGAAACAAGCGAAGAATGCGCCGAACAGATTGCACGCGCCCAAGGCCAGGAACTCCTGGGAAGAGTGAAAGGAATAGACAATACCAACCATCTTCATCGCCACGATCATTACCAACGGCACTGTTCAAGCAGTGCTGCCGTTCATTGCTGCCGTACTACCAAGCACTATGTAAGAAAGCCTCGGCAAGTTTGCGCAGAGAGAGAGATAGAGAGAGAGAGAGAAATTATTTATGTTTTGTAGGGCCAACGCTTGATCGAAACACAAGGAAAGAGACGTACACGTATTGTGTCTCTTTTCACGTGTGCTTTGTCTGAGTGATGGATCTACAAAATCTTGACTACGGTGTCCCAACCAGCCCAGGCTTCTGTTTTATTGCAGATAAATGAGATGCGAAAGGCTGGGAGGTTGACCGGAAGAGAACCATCCTGTTTATCATTCCATACTAAGGCGGTGGGGGGGGGGGGGAGGGGGGAGGGCAAGAGTGAGTCAGATTGATGGGAAAGTCCGTGCAATGCATACAGCATGTCTCGTCCCTCAATCGCATGCAAGGGGTGTCAGCAGGACGCGGAAAATGTGATCTCGCGAGGGACTTAACTCACATCCCGGAGAATATTCGTGCAATCCGAAGGACGCACGCTGGCTGCCATTGGCAGCCGCTGACGTACGATCGAGTGGGCGCACCGCGATCGCTCGGCGTTCACGCACCTGGTTCGGGTCTATGGCGTAGTTGTGCTTCCTGGAGAATATGCGGCCCAGCGAGACGGTGATGGCGTAGCTGACCACCGACACGGCGAGGGCCGGTGCCGCCACGCGCGACAGCAGTTGCATTGAGAACACCGGCAAGTGTGGCCTGGGCATTCTGCGAGGGAGAAACGCGTGGCCGAGCTTACAGAGCGTACTCCTTGACTTCGTCCACTCATCGGAGAGAGAGTGAGAGAGGAAAGGCAGGGAGGTTATAGTACTCCTCGACTTCGTCCACTCATCGAAGAGAGAGAGAGGAAAGGCAGGGAGGTTATAGTACTCCTCGACTTCGTCCACTCATCGAAGAGAGAGAGAGAGAGGAAAGGCAGGGAGGTTATAGTACTCCTCGACTTCGTCCACTCATCGAAGAGAGAGAGAGGAAAGGCAGGGAGGTTATAGTACTCCTCGACTTCGTCCACTCATCGAAGAGAGAGAGAGGAAAGGCAGGGAGGTTATAGTACTCCTCGACTTCGTCCACTCATCGAAGAGAGAGAGAGGAAAGGCAGGGAGGTTATAGTACTCCTCGACTTCGTCCACTCATCGAAGAGAGAGAGAGGAAAGGCAGGGAGGTTATAGTACTCCTCGACTTCGTCCACTCATCGAAGAGAGAGAGAGGAAAGGCAGGGAGGTTATAGTACTCCTCGACTTCGTCCACTCATCGAAGAGAGAGAGAGGAAAGGCAGGGAGGTTATAGTACTCCTCGACTTCGTCCACTCATCGAAGAGAGAGAGAGAGGAAAGGCAGGGAGGTTATAGTACTCCTCGACTTCGTCCACTCATCGAAGAGAGAGAGAGGAAAGGCAGGGAGGTTAACCAGATATCAGTCTCCGGTTTGTTACCCTACACTGGGGATGGGAGATAGGGATTAGAAAGAGGACAGAGAGGGAAAGCGTTAAAAAAAACACGCACACACGGAGACACACACACATGAAAGGCGTTCCAGTTAAAGACGTTCACAAGGGCCTGTATATCACGTCTTTTTCGCATAGCGTAATCGTGCTAGAGTAAATAGTTCTAGGTTAGGGGACTCAAGTGGCTTGCGTGCGCAAGAACTAGGGGCGACGGTACTGCGCATGCTCACACCCGGACGTAGGAATCTGCGCATGCGCAGTACCGTGGCCCCTATTTCGTGCGTACGCAAGCCGCTTGCGTCCCCTAACCTTAACCTCTCTAATGTGTGTAGGAACGTGGATGCAGCTTGCACACAGGGAAAGCGCGAGTTCAGAACAAGTTCTGGAATCTCGATGGCCGATGCGTTACGCGGGCACACGGACGTTAGCCAACAGAAGCCGAATGCAATCCAAAGGACCTTTTTGATTTTTTTAATGTATCAGTACTCCTGGCCGATGGCCAACAGTATTGATAAATAAAAGAGATGTTAAGCTAGCTTTCTCGCGAGGCAGTTTGCCAGGCTAACGATGGCGCTGTAAGTTCGCAATCGGCGTGTGCGAGCACACTGCACTTATGACATGAGAAACGTAGATGTTGCTCTCTTGATGAAATCATGCGCAAGAGACAAAGCTCAGTATGTGTGCAGCTACCACTTCGCCTTCATTCGAACCTTCATTGGCGCCGCATTTAGTTGCGCAGTTTTGAAAAGCAAAAGCAGAGAATCGCACATTCAAATTAGGAAAAAGATCCATTAAGAACCATGCTGTGGTAAAAGAAGGAACGCGTAAGGCTTCGCCGGCGTTCTCTGTCAAAATAATGGAATTTCGATTCTCTTGCATGACGCCATGGCTCAGAACGCACATGCGTCTAGGAAGTGGTTTTCACGCGGGACTGTGCTTTTGACTTGCGGCCACACTGTTCCTCCTGCCGACGATGCAGCCTTCCGAAGAACGTGGAATGAGGAGACGCCGCATTCTGCACCACCTCACACGTCCTATTAAATATCGTTTCCGAGCACATGTGGTGTGGTGTCAAGGAGTGTGCTTGCGTGTAAGCATGTGACGAACTGCGCATACATTTACGCATTTACACTGCGCATTTACGGACAAGCTGCAAAAGGGTTATTCCGTTGAGCTCACCGCAAGCAAACAAATGAGCAGAAAATAAACAGGCAACCGATTCAAGTGGCATTGTTTTACATTACAACATACAAGGCGCACCCTATAATAGAAAAAAAAAACCTTGATGTAGAGTGTCTGCCGATGCCGACAGCGAATTTCCGCCAAATGTATTGCCTCAGTAAAGAAAGAAAGGAGGCTGTTGGTGCACGCTCATAGTTTTCTCGCATTATGTTTTCTGGCGGAACAAAATGAATAGGGAAAGGGACGACACAACGGCGACCCGCTCCGTTATTGACTCATGGAGGTACTTACTCGTGCGCGATGTGATCAATGACGCTCATGTTGTAACCTTCGAGGTTTAGATGATGTGACAACAGTGTGCCGAGAATGACCTGAAAAGGAAAATTATGTGTTTCTATAAATGTTACCGTGTTTATGGAGCGTTACGTGATCTGAAATCGTCTTTACAAATTGGAAGGCGCATGTATATTATGCCATCAGCGTATGTATGCACTGATAATAAAAAGGACAGCGCTTCGTTTCGAAAGCGGCAGTTCACGGTACACTTATGCTGCTGCCAAGACTCCAAATTATATATGTTTACAGCTTTATATCCATTAAAAGAGTACATACATTACATTAGAAAGTTTTTAGCTTGTCCTAAACATATTACGACTTACGGATTACCCGAACCCTCGATGGCAGTTGCATACAGTGACATAGAGTTACTCTTAAGTAGCGTACAGTAGCAAAACAGGTATCGACATCATATGACGCTTTGTGCAACTACAACAGATTTTAATTATTCTTGTGTTGGGTGAATGTTGCCGTAGAACGAAAGTCATTAAAAGACTGCGAGTTAACAATCATGTTGCTGTGAGCGCTTTACACCAGCAGTGAAGTAGAATATGATAAGTCAATGCAGCATTAGTTTTGCACGACCTGTGGTTAAATCTGCGTCGCGAGATGTTGCTTCTAGCGTTGGTGTTGCGGTAAACCTCTCGGGTAGCACGGGGTTCCGCAAACAGTAATACTTTTAAGCACAATCGAAAACTATCCATGTCAAACATGCCATTTTCCCGTTACATGAAGTATAAAACCGTGTAATACCTAAAAATTAAATATTGCAAGCGCCGAATTTGTTTTTGCAAACCAGTCGCATCACTCCATGGCGTGTTTCCGGCCCCGCAATCACTTCCGGCGGATGCAGCTTACAAATGCATAGCCTTAAAGATCTGTTTTGTTTTCTAATCAGAGGCAACCGTCGCTAGAGCGTGGGTCTGGACATCATATATCACCGCCTTGTCAAATTTGCTGTATTTTCTGTTGTGGTTGATTCACGGGACAGTCACGCCCTCTCCGACTGGCTCAAATTACGCCGACGTGGCGGAATTCGGCAACATGGCGTTATATGACATTGCCTGACATGGCATAATTTGACGATTTTTGAAGTCAAGCTGCGGACCCTAGTTAGGAGCTTTGGAATGGTATACTATACCACAAAATCGAAGCTGCCGGGCTAGATGTTGTTAAGAGAGAAAACTCACAACAGCCATTTCGATGGGGAAGGGTATACCGATCTTCTTGAGCAGATGTGGATCCACCAGTATCTTGATGAGAAGCATGATGACGAAGCTAGTTGCGGACAGCGCGAGTGTGGGTAGATGAGTCTCTGCTATGCGATGAAAGAAGTCGATGTAGCCCTAGAAAGCGAGCAGTAAAAGCCTGTAAAAATTCATCAGCTGAAAAACAAATTGCAAGAAACCTTCTTTCTATAGTGGATGTCGCGTACCAACATGTTAAAGCAGTTCAGCATGTATTTACACTAAAATGTGTGACGAGTATGCTTTACAATATTCTACATGCCTATTTATTTCGAGTATGCTCAAGACCAGAAGGCAACTACACGGAGGAGTGGTGAAATCAAATTAAACAGACGTCTTTAAAGTTAACGAGAAATATATATGGCACACGACATTTTGGCTATGTTTTTTTTTTGCCTCTTTCGCGTCTTTGTTCTGTTTATGCCACTGCACGACGTTTGAGTTGGTAGTCGGTGTCTGTGCTGTTCTCGTTCCTCCTTGTGTGCGAGCTTGCAAGCCTGTTTTACAGTTGGACTGGGTCTGCCGTACTTTTTTAATGCGATTAGCAGTGTTCGAGAAATTCATCCAGTTTGCGGTCTGTCTGTCTGTCTGTCTGTCTGTCTGTCTGTCTGTCTGTCTGTCTGTCTGTCTGTCTGTCTGTCTGTCTGTCTGTCTGTCTGTCTGTCTGTCTGTCTGTCTGTCTGTCTGTCTGTCTGTCTGTCTGTCTGTCTGTCTGTCTTGTCTGTCTTGTCTGTCTGTCTGTCTGTCTGTCTGTCTGTCTGTCTGTCTGTCTGTCTGTCTGTCTGTCTGTCTGTCTGTCTGTCTGTCTGTCTGTCTGTCTGTCTGTCTGTCTGTCTGTCTGTCTGTCTGTCTGTCTGTCTGTCTGTCTGTCTGTCTGTGCCACTGTTCAATGAACCTCTTTCGCGTCAACTCGGATCACTGGGTATGTGACACTGGGTGAGTGCCACTCGTCATTGAATCGCTTTCAACGCGAAGTTGGCTCAGTGGGTAAGGGACACTGGTTATGCGCCGCTCTTCAATGGCGAAAAAAAGACTACTTTAAATTTTATCCACTGCTGGGCGGAATGCAACCGGTGCCATCTGTATTCAAACACGCGCTATGCGCGAACTTCGCAGCGGCGTCGCCAGATGGCGCAGCATGTTCAAAGAGAAGCGCGAGAGAGGAGCCCCGCTTCTATACACGCGTCATACATGACCTGTTTCGGCGTTAACGCAATACGCTGTGTCGCTACCTCGCTTAAATTCTAATCGCAACAACGTCGACAGTTGTACTGAGATGTTTCTGCCGAAATGTTTTATTTTTCATGTCACACCTTGATGAGATGGAAGGGGCCAGAGTAGACGGTGACGTTGATGCCGAACAGTCCTGGCAGCTGGCTGGAGCCGATGTGCACCGAGACACCGGCTGTGAAACCACTAACAAGCTGCTCGGAGAGGAAGACGCTCAGGCTGCCCAGCCGAAGCATGCCGAACAGCAACTGCGTAATCAAAAGCACAGGCAGAAGCCACATAAAATAGCCGTATTCGAAATAGCCGTCAATACTTATCCAGAGAAACCTGGTGCATTAGAAAGAGTATTACATTTCGTCAGAATGTTCACCCTGCAGAGGCGAAAGGTCTCCGATAATGAGTTCCGAGTCCTAAGATCCACCAGATCTAGCAAACTTAGTGTGTTCTATGCCTTTTCCTTCAGAACATGCTTCAAGCTTTAAATCTTTCTTATTCGTTTAAGAAAGTGACCTAATTGGCAAGCTCTAGCATCATTACATCCGAACTATCACCTTTGCATCACTTGTACATTGCATGATGATACATTTTATTGCCACTTTTCCCATTCTCCTGTCCTCCTTGCCAGATGGTCTTCATGTCCCTGATCACTTTTTCTCTGAAGAGTAACCTGTAGATGGCTACCTACACGCAGGCCGAGTTCATTTATGAATTATGAATAACCCTCGTTTAATTTCCTTATACATATAGTTTTCCCGAAACATGAGTGAGACGTAACAGAAAAAAATACCTTTAGCATGAAATTTTCAGCCACATCTGGCCGCCCGTCATGATTGCAAATTGCACTTCCTCCTAGATATTTCTGTCATAGACAATGCGATTTTTTTATGAAAGGAACTGAAATATTAGTTACGAATAGATTTGAAATTAGTAATGATTTAATGGTCTTATAATACAACAATGAACACTAATTATCAGCACTGAAATGGAGCACTACGTTGGTGTTTACGTCAAGCACGGTAATATCTCTGGAAGCAAGAGTTCTTAGTGCTGTACTCCGCAATAGAGTGACGCAAGGCATTTCATTTCGTCAAAAAAGAATAGCATTCGCATTTAGGACTCCCTGCACATTTTTACCTGGCTGGCCGCTTCTTACAGAACAAGCAACATTGTGCGGGATTCTTTGCGGAGGCATCATCATCATCATCCTCATACGCCTGATGACGATGATGATTATGCCTCCGCACAGAATCCCGCACAAATTTGCTTGTTCCGCTGGAAGCAACCATAAGATCCCGCGCAAATGCCGCACGGAGGCCACATCAGGAAAGATTGTCGTGTTCGCAGTTAGGATCCTGCTGCTACCGCTATAAATTGGTTCAGAGCCTAAAGAACAGATGAAATCTTTTTTTTTTTTCTGGTTGTGATCTCGTCCACCCGTCGAAGCACAGAAGACACAGAGGGCGAGAAATTGGCTCTTGCCTGCTCAGAAGAAAATACAAAGGAAAGTCAAATAGGTTAAACAGAGGTAGTTACGGTTGGTTACCTTGCACTGGGGGAACAGATGCAAATATTTAGAGTGATAGAGCGTAAGAGGACACAGTAAGGCAGGAGCAAAACACAGGTACAGCGCGTGCACATAGACCAAACGGCAGCAGAGGACAATCTTTAAGTCTAACTTGTCGGCCCATAGACTTTGAGAACTGTAGCAGCGCAGGTATAGCTTTCTTCACGGAGTTACTTTGGCGACCCTGGCCGAAGATGTTTTGTGCTGATAGTAACGTCTGCTAAGAAGAGTAATACGCGGCAGAGGAGCCGTCTGATCCTAGCACGCAATCTTGCAGTGGTGCTAACTGTGTTGTGCACTGAGAACGACATGACCAAAACTGTCAAGTGCACTCGTGACCCGGCTGTACCTGATAAAGGCCCACGAGAAAAGACAATGACGTGGCAACTTCAGCGGCGGTGTACTCGTTCTTGTTTTCTTCGACGAGGTTGCCAGTCATGATTGAGACCACAGCAAAGGCACCTGGAAGTGAGAAACAAGGAACAAGATGGCAGAGTGTGGGCGTAGGCCAGTTGGTTATTGATGATTCTGGGAGCTAACCGCAAGAAAACACGGGTCTTGAAGAAGGGGACAGCAACCACTTCGTTGTCCCTTTCTTCAAGACCCGTGTTTTCTTGCGCTAACTTCCCAAAATCAAGGAACAAGAGCTGAACAAAAAATGATGTATTGATATCTTGGCGGGGCAGGGAAACAACTCAAACGACGATAGACAGAAAAAAAAATCTGTTGAACGCGCTGACTCTCAACCGAATTTACCCAGAAACAAACATGCGTACAAAGGAAGAATTGAAGGCCACACAGAGAAAGCAGCACTGGACGTGCACAGGTATCGAATGTATTAATATTAATTATGTATCGAAAATAAAAAAGAAGGCAATCGTGATTTGTACAACTAATGGAATTCTTCCACGTGAAGAATCGCTGACGATTGACATACTTACGTCGGTGACTAATTTTTCTATGTAAGCCCTCATAAATCTGTAATTCGTCTCGTAAGGTAGCTATCTCTAGATAGGGATAACGAGGGAACTATTGCTATGTCTCAGCTAACTCTCTTGTCAGCTGGCTTGCGCGTTTGTGTACGGATAGCTGTATTCGCGGCAACACTTTCCTAACTTTAAGAGGAAGTTACACTTTGAGGCCAGCTCCGATAGCCCTGATTCATGTACATGTAGAATGCAGAAATACCCTCATAGACAACCGCTGGACCCATTTGAAATAGAATTTGTAGAATTTTTTGTTACAATGCTCGCAACCATTTTGGAAAGGTCGTACTTACAAATCGGTGCTATTTTATACAGCGGTATACGGCGCATCAATTTTGTATGCTTTTGATGTCTCAAAAGGTGCAGGTCACAGAATTGTGATATCACTTTATTTTATTGCTAAATCAGAGTTCCAACCTTGATTCTTCAACTTCCATACTTCTTAATTTTACAATTTTCGTGAAATTTCGTAAAAAGATAAAGAAACGACTAAGGGCCTGAATAATAAAAAGGACTTCGACAGTCAATATATTCGCTTTTTTTTTTCGTTTGAATGCAACAAACGTCATGAAAACCTCTGCAGCGGTTGCCTAGAAAAATGATTTACCCTTTGTCATGTATTAAGATGCGTGTTCCTTAGGCAAGCCTTAATCCTGATCTTACCTGGAGAAGTGTGCCACTCACCTATAGAGGCGTGCCTGGAGGTGCCGAAAACTGCGTACATGAGCATGGGAAAGAGTGACGTGTACAGGCCGTAGATCGGTGACACCCCGGCCAGCAGGGAGTAGCCGAAACCTGGGAAGAAGTGAACGCGTTGGAAATGTAGACTCTTAATCTCGTTTCCAAAGTGTTCCACTAAATGGAACATTTTTTTTGCAAATATGTTCCCCTTAGTTGGCAAAGGCTTCGCAGAACGAGACTAATATGTTCCACTTACTCAGTAAAACTTATGTAGAACGACTGTAAGAGTGGTATACAGTATAACAGCGACAAGAACCTCGACCGGAGGAAGAGCCGGCGCTGAAGAACATTTGACCCGCATGGGTTCCTTGTTAGGAAATGGAACATTATTGCAAATATATTACTCTTAGTCGGTGGAGCCTATGTGTAACGAGATTAGGATGCTTCACTTACTTAGTGCAACCTATGTGGAAAGAGTGTGGCGCAGGCCACTGACAGTGGAGAACAGAAGCCGTGTTCATTACAGAAGCACAGGCAAGATAAAAAAGCAAAACAAAGCAACCTTGATTACGCGTTGCGGCTGTCATATATTCTGTACAGACATGTCAATGCATTCGTTTGCTCTGTCCTAGGTATCGCGTTTGCAGTCAGATTCTCACTCGCATCTTTCCAGCCAAGAAATTAGGCTCTCCACAGTATTTAAGGACAGCCACAACTGCTTAACGAAATAATGCCAGCGCAAACCAAGTCAAGGATAAAGGAAGCGAGACACAAAAGGCTCGCAAATGTCGCCCTTCTATGTCTTTGTCTTGGTTTGCCCTATTACTCTTTCGTAATGCGCCAACATGCCCAGTCTGCTCTCGTAGTATCTACCAATTTTCAGGTAGCATACGAGGGTTCATTGCCCTGTTGCTTGTTCCCAAAGTTGACCTCCTACGGGACGCAATGGGTCAAAAGAATGTTCCACATCCGCACCATGGTCCCGTGTGGGGCTGGCATATATAGCACTCCCAGGGTCAAGTCGTGTGCTCATACGTAAAAAACCTCGTAAACGTGGATGCGGGAAGAGCCGTCGCCGTAGCTCAATTAGTGAGGGCATCGCATGCGTAATGAGGAGGGTGCGGAGGTAGCTCCCACCGGTGCAAGTAATTGTTCTTTTCTTTTTTTTCGTACACTCATTTCCCTTTATCTGATAATTTCTACATTTCAATGAAAACAACAAATAATTCCCCCTATGCTTTCCTGGCTTTATTATTCGTTAGCTTCGTATTGTTGTGACCAACGATGAATATGCAGAAATCATCGGTGAAAGTTATCAATGTAGGCGAATAGACCAAACGCACAAACGAAAGAAAGAAGGAACGAACGGTTTCCTTGTCAAGCACTCCACAAAGCTCCCGTACGACAGTCCTGCCTCTCCTCTTCCCCTCCCCACAACTCGGTCGAGCGAGATCACTTACCCTTTCCCTCGGCGCCTTTGTATTCATAGTCCGACCATTGACCATCAATCACCGACCGCCGTCAAGCAGGGAAACGGACGAAAGAGGCAAGGATAGCTATTCACTTTCCAGTTGGGCCCCTCGGCTCCCCTTCTCTTCGCATGGTAGGGCTGAAGATGCCTGTCGAGCTCACTCCAACGTGTTCGTACGTCGCGGCACTCACACGCCTCATGGCATTGAACGATAAAGCTACCCAATAAGTGTCCGCACAAATCAGCAGGCATGCACGGAAGCTATCTCTTCAGTTTGATAGTCACCTTCTAGTGGCTTGTGCTGAAATTTCCTTCGTTCGTAAACGACAGCGCACTTTTACCGACCTCCTTCCATTTTGTCCCTGGACGCCCGATGCAATGGAAACAAAATGAATTTATATTGTATTTCTATATGCAGATTCTCACCAAAAACAGCAATTGAAAAAAAGAAAGACGAGTGTGATGAATACCTGTGCACACCACTAACGCATGTAAAACACTTAGTCTATTTGCTTATTGTTTTTCTGTTTTTTTTTAAAACTTACCTTGAGTAGGTTAGCAGGCTAGAAATGGTCACATTGCTTATCGACATTTAGCATAGCCGTTAACGAGACCGAACACTCGAACAGAAAAATTTGTTGTATGGCTTGGCTACCAAAAAATAATTTACTTAAGGTGTGTACACAGTCTAGTAAGCATGCGCTCGTATCTTGTGTGTGTCAACGTTATGTAATGCACATGATTACATAAAGCATCTCACGACATCACTGCATTGTTATGTGAATTGCGCTCGTACATCGTCAATTGTACATGACTTTGATACATTTACATACTTTCAGCATCACACATCCTTACGTTAGAATTTGTTTGCATGTAACTGCGGTTATGTTGCCTTTGGTTTAGGTAATGATGTATAGTAAAGAGCGCCTCAACTCCAGCACTTATGTGAACTCATGTCGTGTATATAGTGCCCGGTTGCTAATATATTCAAGTAACATACGAGGCCCGCTTGCATCGTATGTTCACGCGCTACGTGAACCTTTTGGACGGCTGCCAAGGGCCATGCACTCTCCCTTGTTGCATGTACCCGCGCGTGTGATTTGCTGTTTGAACAACGAACTTGTGGTTCTGGGAAAAGTTTTTTTGGCATTGGTCAACACGCCTTGTTGCAAATCAAAACAGTCGCGTGTCGTTGCCTACGTAGCAACGGCAGTGAGACCTGTGTATTGCACAACATTTCGTCTGTGGTGCGCGGCATTTTTTTTTTGGGGGGGGGGGGAACCGTCCTTAAAGGTTTTGTATGTATACAAAACGAGCCTTTTCTTTCGTACGTTGCCGCCGCTCTCTCGTGCCCATGACGCTCGCTTTCTAGACAGGCGTTACGTAACCATACCCTTTACACAATTACATTCCTTCATTATCATCCACCGTTCGCGGTCGGCTAGTCCTGGTGACTACATGGGCAAAGCAGTGTTCAAACCGCTGACGAAGCGCGGAAATGAATGACATTGGAATACAATCGTTTACGTTGTACCGGCCCTGCTTGACGCAACTGATGCATTCCGTCGCTGACCTCGACACCCGGAAACATGGTTGTCGTTGCCACGGCAGTGCTAGCTCCGGAGCGTCCGCACAATCAGTGGCGCGTCGCAACGTCCTATAGACATACACACTCTAAAAACAGTTTACACCCTTTGGCTTGCCCCTTCTGCCACACAAAAATAATCGTCATCTGCCTTGATGCGTTTCCTTTCTTTATCGCTGCGAGCCCGGAACTTTCCAGTAACGAACGGCACGCGCGTTATCAGCATAGAACAGTTTACACCCTTTGGAGTGCCTCTTCTGATAACGCGCGTGCCGTTCGTCACTGGAAAGTTCCGGGCTTGCAGCGATAAAGAAAGGAAACGCATCAAGGCAGATGACGATTATTTTTGTGTGGCAGAAGGGGCAAGCCAAAGGGTGTAAACTGTTCTTAGAGTGCAGAGGCATACAGGACGTTTAAGCAAGAAATAGCCAAAGAAAATATTTACGATAACACTAAGGGAAGTTCATTGTTGTTTGAGGCCAGGACAGCTGTACTGCGAACTAAAACGTACCGAACCAGATACCAGGAGATAGACTTGTTGTGCGGGGCGTGTGGAGAGGAGGAGGAAACGGCTGAACACCTGATACTTGGTTGTAAACAACTTCACCCTGCAGTTGAATGTAACGGGGAACTATTCAAAGCTTTGGGTTTTAAAGACAGTGAAAGTAAGATAGCCTTTGAACGGGTAGGAATAACTAAACAGAGACTATCTGATTGATCGCTAATATCAACGCAAAAGTAAAGGAGTAAATACATAGGTATGCATGCATATAGCGCCATTCAAGGCTAGGTGGCGCGCACCGCCGCCGCCCGATTCAAAGGGTTGAGCGTCATTCATCCCATCCATCCATCCATCTATCCATCCAGCGGCGAATTACTGCGCACAAACAGACGACGAAACCCAACGCAGCCGCTATAGGGGCGACTGAAAACGACCTCATTGTCATCACGTTTTTTCCCCGTAATTTCCCCTAGCTCTTTATATATTTTTTTATGAAGGGGCATCAATATTCTCACGTGACTCTCTCACGTGACGTCGCGCTCGCGAATTCGAATGGTCGTGGCAAAACGGCGCGCCTATTCCACGCATCGCCGCCCGCGCAACACGTGACTCTGCGGCTGTGCGTCCTTCCGTTTCTTCCGTGGCGCTCGTTCATGTGATTCACACGTGACTCAGCGCTGTCGGTCCCTCGTTCATTCGTCCGTTCGTTGGGGCTATCCGCTTGCAGTGACAATAATCGTCGTTGGTTCATGCAGAACTTTACCTTTTGATGTAATTCTCGAGGAAACCGAGCCATACACTGACAAATGCCCATGGTGCCAGGAAACACCCACGCTCTACCATATAACGTGGGCCTGCCAGAAAACAAATGCGGCGCCAATAATACCAAACCCGAGTGCGGAGCAATGGCAAGGAATGCTCTCCAGCGACCGTCAGGACGTCCAACTAGGGCTGATCCGACGGGCCCAGCTGGCAGCGGCATCCAGCGGAGCCCTGGACCAGGGTCAGACGGCCATTGCCAAGAAGATGGAAGACACCATCTGACTCCGGAAAATTCATAAAACTTTCTAGAGCTCAATAAAGGTTTTTCCTCCTCCTCCTTTCTTTTGTTCTTTCTACGGGCTTAACAGGCTGGCTGCAATGAGAAGTTGAAATAATGGCGGGTTACCGTAGCCGTGTGGCACTATGCGGCCAATGTATTGCAGTCACCGCAGTAAACAATAATAAGTAGAAATTTTTGTTGCTGAAGAGGAGAACTGTGTTTTCTGAAATGTTTAAATAATGATCGTGCGCTGACAGCCATGCAGCCAAGGCGTACACGGTTTCTTGCGTAACTGTGCGAAATCGATGCATAAAACTTTTATTCTTCCCCCCTAATGATAAAAAAACGGAGGCGGTGAAAGAAATAAAGGAAGTGATAAACGCCTTTGAACCATTCGCATCTTTCTGTATTCACAAGCAGTTTGATGCATTCGTTAAGGCGTATATCCAACCCCTGTTTGAGTGTCTTGAGGCGTTCCGCGTGAATCTGTGCTGCGTCCGCTTCTGTTCATATAGCATGTATTAGTCATAGTGACAGAGAAATGAAAGGATGTAAAAAAATTGCGCATTATACATCGACCAATGGAGCAAATAGCCGAAAGCTTCCAGGATGCTATTCGCCTAATTAAAGGAATGATGCGTTTAACGACGCATATTTGTTAAGGGAGGATATTTAGGTAGAGCTCGTTGTTTCATTGCGCAATTGCGCCGACAACAGAGTCATTAGCCAGCACATGAGTAGTGGTAGCATAGGTTACTTTCTAATAAGCCCATTCGTTTTCTGCGGGCTGTTCCCAGCGGAGCGAGCACCACGTTTAAAAGCGGCGGCATCATAAAAGGAAATTATCTATCCCTCATCATCACCACATAAAGGGTTCATGGCATGTACTCTTAATGTTTCAACCACGAAATTTTTCCCCCACTTTATCTGCATCCTAATCCCTTTTTTTTTCCTTTGGTGCACAGAAGTATTTATGTTGCTGGCATCAGTTTACTGTAATGCCTTAAGCCCCAAAAGTAGGCCTATAAAAATACCTTGCTACCCTCATGATAATCGCATAGGCGTCATTGAAATCTATCAGTGAACTAATGCTACAGTTCCTTGCCTTACTCATCTTCGTGCATTCTGTAAACGGTCTATTAAGCTTCCCTGAACGATTCATCGATCAGTCAGTCAACATGTATAGCCGCTTTTGCAGAGCACGCAGTTCACAGAGCGGGAAGTCCACTTAAGATTCCATGACGAATGATAATTGTTAATGATGAATGCTGCGACAAACGTTATCCTCTATACATGTATCAGGCGAAAAAGAAAAATAATGTGCATGGGAGCATGCTTAGTGTGCTTGCCCTTTTATATGCAAGTGCAAGAACCAAGTGCCAACAAAGCGAAATGTTTTTCTATACGCAAAAGCTTTCTGATTTCGGACAATCTTCATCGTCGATGGCGTTCTGCTGCTGTGTGCATGAGGTTGCTGGTTTGATTCCGTTAGCATACGGCCGCATTTTGAAGGCGTCGTATGCAAAAATACTCGTATACTTGGTTTTACGTGAACGTCAACATTTACGCGAACGTTAGAGAACCCTATGTGGTCAAAATCATCCCTTGGCCCTCCTACGGTGTCACTCATAACCCGGTGATCAAGACGAACATATCGAGCAGATTCGAGCCATCCAAGAATTTGTATCGGGTCACATAACATTTGTATTGGGTCTTAACGTTGGTCAAGTTAGTCGGTAGCAGTAGTTGGCACAAGGTGGACACCCTGATGATGGGCCGACTTTCAGTAAGACCCACAACTCGGCCCAAGCTACGTGCGTTTAAGCAACCTACGTTTATCCAAGCCTGGATAAACTAATCCATGATTAGCGACGATACACATGGCCAGAGTTCGACCAGACGACTCTCACTGCGATAACAATAACAGGGACAGGCGAGCCGCGTTCACATCTTCAGCGCGCCGTCATGCTGCCCCATGCTCTACTGCGCATGCGCTGCCCGCGAGCTCCTGGTTGGAGGTCAGGAGGTTCACTTCGGGTGTCAGGGGGGGGAGGCGCATTCGAGGGCGAGTGAGAGGGCTGGTGGCTTCAGGAGCACCGCATTCTCTCGCGCCTACTGTTTGAGGTCACGCCATCTGCTGAGTTTTGGAGGCGCGGCACAGTTGAAATGGTCATACGGAGCGGCACCTCGGAACGCTCACTTTACGCATAGCGCGCGCTTCACGCTACCGGTCACCGCAGTCACCGGTGACCAGTAGCTCACAGTCACCGAGTGACCTCTGTTAGTGTATGTCTTTGGGCGCTTTGACACCACATTTGTTTAGTTGTCGGCAAGGGAAATGTTTACCGCAATTTAAACGGCTTGCAAATTTACGAGCTTCCTGTAATGTATCGTGTGGCACTCTTTATAGTTTGTGTTCGTTGTAAATTCTTCGCGTATCGCGTGAGAGTTGTACTTTTTAATGCGATCTTAAGATCTAACACAATTATAAGTATGTATCTGTCTCCGAATCTCGCTCTTCTTTTTCACACGGTAACATGTGTCAATGGGTATGCGCCACTGTACATGCGTCACTCGTATGTGCCGCTCTTCAGTGACCCTCTTTGACGCCAACGGGGGGGTGTGCGCGTTCCCATTGTCCGTAAAGAGTTCGCTTGCAGAAAGCGGTATCCACCACCGCACAACTCCCTTAGCAAAGAGGACTCTGTCGCGTGGAGGCAGCGACAAACGGGCTCGTACCCGAACCTAAACGTACTCAGCAAAATGTATCCCACACAATACAACGACAAATACCCCTGGTGCCACGAAAAACCCACGCTGTATCACATAACGTAGGCATGCCAGAAGATAGACGTGCTACTCGTTGTACCAAACCCGATTGCGGAGCAATGGGAGGGAGTGCTCTCCAGCGAACGCCGGGTCTACCAAGAAGGTCTGATTCGGCGAGCACAACTGGCAGCAGCATCCAGCGGAGCCTTGGACTAACGGCAACCGACCGCCGTGCAAGAAGATGGACGAAGCCATCTGATGAACGCAGAAGACCAGCGAATCTAGAGCTCAATAAAGTTTTTCACTCACGCACTCGCTCACTCGCTTGCTAGCACTGGGTATGTGCCGCTCTTCCTAAAAATCATCATAACACACAAAACATATCATCACCAATTACACACGCATAATAAGATCGATAGCTGATCCCATTAGCGTTGCCAGTTGATCCCTGAAATCTGAATGCGCAGTCATTTCCTTCTTATTGGTTTCATTTCTTTCAGTGCGGCGGGGACAACGTTTTCTCACACTGACCCAAAGGACCAAAAGAAGGAGAATTCGACGGCGTTCAAAAGTAACGATACAGCTTGATTAGCAGGTACCTTCAACTTGACTGCACTCTCTGCACCATACAGTTACTGGAGCGCAGAACATTCGTCTTCGACTCGACAGTACAGCACGCTCCCCCTGTACCACGCTGCTCGGTTCGTCTCCTTGCAGAAGCCATGTTCGGCATGAGCAAACATTTATCCTGCACTCGCTCCATTGCAAGGGCAACTGTTCAATTCGATGTCGGCAGGCATGACTGAGCGCTAGTTGGCAAGTGGTCCATGGCCGGCAATGTCTCCCACTTTGGCCTAGCTAAACGAGTTAGAAGTTCGATAGACGCTTGGGCGATTGTCAGGAGACGCTAATAAGTGCCTGCGAAACGCTTAATTGCTTAAACGACCTTCTGGTGGGATGCTATTCCTGGCGAAAAAGCATCCACGTGTCCCCCTCCCCTTCGTTCTCACCGCGAAATACAAACACAATAATGATTGATTAGATAATAACGAAAGGAAATACTCTCAGTATTCCTGATATGCGCATTGGTCGAACAGGCTTAACCGCCGGCAACAGACGGCAGCGTTCGTCCGTCATGCACTGCGGTTTTGTTCTCGACTTAAATGCCGCGTGGCGCGCAGATGTCACGGTACACCTCGCACGACGTTAACTCGCGCGGCATCTCTCGAGAACTCGCTGAAGAGAGCTCGCGTCAACCAAAAGCTTTCTCTGACCGTAACCTCCTTGATGTGACGGTGTAACCACGGAGGCCACGTTCCGACCATTGAGTTTTCTGTAAAAAGAAAAAAAAAAACAACTTCCGGAGCTGTGGTCGCTCAGCTTTCATGCGAAGTATGGGTGGTTTACGGATTTGTCTTATTCTCGTGCTTGTGTCTTCAAGCGTTGAAGAGGCGTTATTTCTTATGCTTTATCTCTCTAAATTTCCAAGCAATCATATCATTCTAAACATATGAAAGCAATAACTTTCTGCTCACAGGCATATAATCATGGCGAATTTTTCCATTTATCGCGTAGTAGTTTGTTCAAGATAAACTATTTCGCGAAGTCAGGAAGCTGTTTCTGAAGCCAGAAGGGTGTAATTCAAGCTGGCATACTCGCAGAGTTCCCTCTACTAATATTTAATAGCAAATCCTGCCTCTGATTAACTCCTATTCGTGTGCGAAAAACGCGCCACGAGTGCCTGGCTGCGAACCGTGCACTTTTGGTTGCTCTACAAATCCCGAGGAGCCTTGTTGGCAGGCGCCGAGCCGAGCCCATGGCGAAAACTAGCCACATGTTGTTTGCGCTTTTCGCTTCTAACAAGGGCTTGAAAATTCGGAGTGATCTGCTTAAGAAAGAAAATTGTTGCTGAGATAGAACTGTACTCACGGCTAAACAATGCGTAAATCATAGGTCTGCCTTCCACTTGTGTGGAAGACAAGCTGTGCGAAATGCCTTGTGCACGTTAGAATGGTTGAGCTTCATTGTTACGTCGACTTCATTTTGTACGTAATGCATCTAATTTCGTTTCACGTGTAAAAAAATATGTGTGTGTGTGTGCGCGCGTGCGCGTGCGTGCATGCGTGCGTGCATGTGCGTGTGTGCGTGTGTGTGTGTGTGCGCATTCGCGTGCGTGTGTGTGTGTGTGTGTGTGTGTGTGTGTGTGTGTGTGTGTGTGTGTGTGTTTTCGTCTGTCTCTCTTTCGCCCTTTCTCTCCTAGGGTCACACTCCCCACGTGGAATGGCATACAGGTGACTACGCGCAAGCCGCCAGAAAGCTCTGCGTTTCATTAAACGCCTTTGCTCTCTTTCCGGATGACACTGGAACTTTCGACAGCCTTGTTCCCACGAAATCCTTTGGTGTAACTAACTGGCCCTATTGTCACCCATTAAAACACCAATCGCCATCAAGCGTACGCGCTCGCATTTGTGTACTGCGCTCTGCAGATTTTCTAGTCTGCAAAGGTAGACACGCCACCACATCCCCCCCCCCCCTATTCGACGTCAGTCGAGCGTGGTCTGACGCAACGTAAACAGTCGTCCGTGCGGCACGAGTAGTGGGAGGTTATCGGAGAGAGGCAGTCAGTCGAATCGGTCGGTATTGGGCAGTTCGAACGTTCAAGGCCGACCACAGCGCCGCAAATGCTGGCCGACAGAGATGAGCGCGGCGGAGACTTGGGCACGCGGGCGGGAAGCTGCTGGCTTCGTGCACGAAGCGCTGCAACGCAGTCGCGAATTGTCGCATTCGTGGATGGACTAAAACGGCTACAACCTGCAGTGACAAGGCGATTTTGAAAAATAAAGTGTGCGGCGGAAGCATTTCGATGGAGGCGAAGTTCACCTAACCAAAACAGTCAACATGACATTCACTCGAAATAACTCTGTAAATTTCTCTTACACCTTGAATTTAATGGCTAAAGTAACACAGTTTAGATACCTGGGTGTTTGGTACACCCCAGAATTATCATCGCAGAAACAGGTTAACTATGTAACCGCTAAGGCAGGGAAAATGTTAGGTTTTCTTCGTAGGAACTCCAGAGCATTCAGCACGTCTACACGAGAGCTGCTATACAAAACGTACGTAAGGTCCGTCCTTGAGTACGCCTGCGTAGTGGGGACCCTCCGAGGGCACGTGACATTGATAAACTTGAGAGGGTACAGAATCTAGGTGTGCTGTACGTGTCAGGTCGATACAAAGTTAATTTCAGCGTTACGAGTGCTAAGGAAGAGTTTAAATGGGATACCTTGGAGGCACGACGCAGAAGGTTGGGACTGAAGCTTTTCCATTCCATATTCCACGGTACAACTGGTATAGAAAGGGACAAATATATAATGCCGCCTCATTACCGATCACAATGCGTGGAGCATGCGCTAAAGGTACGCGAAGATCCATGCAAGACACAACTGTATAAGAATGCATATTTTCCAAAAACTACAAGAATGAAATGGGTTACCTGCCAGTGTCGTCAACGTCGTGTCAAATGATGTATTTTTTGCCCTGTTGAAGTGACTCAACTAGCCCGTTTCTTTTACCTTTAGACTGAATTGCCCATGTATAACTTACCGTGTTTTGAAAATTCTGTTACTTCTGTTCTTTTGTTGTTGTTCTTTCTCACGTCGGGTAAAAAGAAAATCTTTTGTGAACGTTTCTAAATGTTTTGTAAAACCTTCCCCCCACTGTAATGCCTTTTGGCGCCTGTGGGTACTGAATGAATAAATAAATAAATAAATAAATAAATAAATAAATAAATAAATAAATAAATAAATAAATAAATAAATAAATAAATAAATAAATAAAAACGCCCCAGTACCATGCATTGGGTGCACGATAAGGAACCCCATGATGATCAAAATCAATCCAGAGTGTCTCACTATGGCGTGCCAAATAACTCAGATCGTGGTTTGGGCGTGTAAAACCTCAGAATTTGATTTTAAAAAATAAAGTGAATGCATTCGAGCAGGTTCTCGCACAATTATATCATGTAGAGCCACATGGAAACTTTCACTGCGACGGCAGGTAGAAGCTCGACGCTGCGTTTCCTACGTCCGTCTTCTGTACTTTCATTAGGGTAGGGACGTGGTCATATATGTATGTATGCACACTTAAATTCATGGTCATAATCACGGAGGCAGGAAACATACTACACCCGCCGCGGTTGCTCAGTGGCTATGGTGTTAGGCTGCTGAGCACGAGGTCGCGGGATTGAATCCCGGCCACGGCGGCCGCATTTGGATGGGGGCGAAATACGAAAACACCCGTGTACTTAGATTTAGGTGCACGTTAAAGAACCCCAGGTGGTCGAAATTTCCGGAGTCCTCCACTACGGCGTGCCTCATAATCAGAAAGTGGTTTTGGCACGTAAAACCCCATAATTTAGGAAACAGACTACGAGCTAGCGTTGCATCACACAGCCAGCATTGGCAAGCGAACTCTCCGCGAAGCCGTCCCCTTGGCCCTTTCTCTCTCGAAACGTTGGCCCAACACGTTACCCTGCTCGACGGACTAGGCCAAGTGTGCTTGTCTTCCGGTAGGTTTTAATCGAGGCGCACTTGTTCGGGTGCCTTGCCAACCGTTCCGTGCGCGTTATCTCTCGTTATGTTCGAGAAACTTCGGTCGTTTATTGCGACGCACGCATTTCTTCGTCGAAGTATCCGAGTGCGGCAGCCACGTGTTGTTGCGGCAACTGTTGTCTTTATCGAGGAGTGTAGCGAGCACTGCGGCGCTGGAAGACACTAAAATATACTGTCACGTGGTCATTTGTTGGACCGATTCTCTCTGGCGTCAATTTTACCGCGTTACGAAGCTGCCACCTAAGTTCTTATCTCATTCCTGCACTGGCCACGTATACCACCTCACCCTCGTCCCGCACCCTTGTCTTGGGAGCGGGCCGCGCTAACAACTACGCCGTTGCGCAGCGTTTGATCTCATTAATTTATGCATGATTTGGCACACTGCATGGACTTCGACAGTGGCGGTGTCTGTGGGCGTTTCGGAGGACATACAACAGACAGCGTAGCGCAACGGGCGATAACGACGTGGCGCGTATCGTGGCGCGTATTTACACGTCGCATTGCCAGCCTAGCTTTATTTCACAAATTCTTTCATAGCCATATGCGCATCCCACCTTATATCCTTCCTCCTACACGCATATCTCACCGCACCAGCCATCAGCTACAGGTTGCCCGTCCACGCGCACGCACTGTCACGTTTTCAAATTCTTTTTTTCTTCGCACAGCTGCAGACTGGAACGGCCTTCCTAACGACGTTGCTGTCATTATGTGCCCATCCAAGTTCACCGAAAATGTAAAAAACTTCCTGTTATTGTGACTATGTATTTTTATTCTTGCCACCCCTTATGTAACGCTCCATTTATTGGAGCCTTTAAGGTAATGAAATGAAATGAAATGAAATGAAATGAACAAGTTTTTTTCTTGCGATTGCGGTGGCCGCTGTGCGAGTCTGCTGCTGCAGAACTGAAAGAGTTGATAACCGAAGGAATCGCTCAAGCCTGCTTTTGTTTTAAACATATTCAGACAGCGCTCACAAACACAGACTCGGCGTTAATAGGATGACGAATAGAGCCAGTTGGTAACGATTCGTAGCGAGCAGCACCACTTCTGCTAACTATGTGGCGACCGCTATGTGCCATAAGATATAGATTTTGTGACTTGCCACTGGTATGACCTGTGGTGATGAGGTTTCCCGCGCACTGATGAAGCGACCTCTCGTCTGAACTGTCGATAATATTTTTGCACGTTGTAGTCGGGGTGATAGCGAAGCAGGTCGTCAAGACACATGAATAAGGGCAACCGCGCTGGCATTTCCGAAGGGTTGTGAGACGCCCGCAACTGTTGTCACACGTGTTCAAACGACCATATTGTAACGCTGATTTCACTATTCGTTATAATTCTGTGTACAAGCTCTGCACTTAATTGACAAGAGTGGCCGAGCAACATTTGCTAACGAGAGAAGCAACGGGGAAATAATCTCGACGACTACTTGACCCTTCAAGCCAGCTGTAATTGATCAGTCTAAGGCAACTTTTGCTTATGTAAACAAACTTTTTAGTTTAGATGTTATCCCACTCCTCTCAGTAACGCTTTAATTACCCTTAGAGTAACAAAGCGAAGTAAACTGACCTCTGGAGGCACGTAAACAGGCGCCGTGAGGTAGCTAAGGCTGAAGACCGCACTTCCCGATGCAGTCAAGTTTGACCTCAGCTTCCCCTGGTGAAACATGTATCGTGCACGGCGTTCACGAGTCGATACATCAACATGAGAGCTCATAAAATCACCGGTCTTACAGAAGTCTATGCCACGTATACCGCTGTCGCAGACTCTCAGGCAAGTATGGAACACAGACGTCGGTTAAAATGGCAGCCGTTTGGGCTAGTTGGCATGTAAGTATTCGTCATTTACTTAACTTTATAACACTCCCTGACAGACGTAGGACTGCAGAATTTAGATACTAGATGCTGGTCGCGTTCTGGACTACAATATCACGTTGTGAGTGTACCAATGGACTGGTGCACCTAGTTCAGAAACTTATGGCGCCGGGAGTGCAGGCGGGCCACAGCTCGCTTTGGAACTTTTGGAACAACGCACGAACAGATAGACATCCGCGGAGGAGGAAGTGGGGCTTGAGGTCCTCTTGGAGTACGTCACGTCACGTGGCGGTGTGGCAACTAGCCCAGAGCCACTGATTACTCAGGCCTTTCCGCCTTATCTTCAGCCAGCACCATTCGGGCCGTGCCTTACACACAGTTTCAGGTTACACACGTCAACGCGTGCTAAAATATGACCACATGCCTCTCTGGAAACCAGCGCCCGCAAACCTTTCGGCAAGCTCACCACGCGCGTGCGTGCAGGCCCCAAAATACGTACTCCACCTTACCAACTCAATGCAGTGCACTGCCGGCTAGGATTCGCGCCAGTCAGCAACGAGAGCAAACTACGTGTTCCACGGAAGGGAAGAGGGCTTGCCCAGCGTTGGCTGCTAACTTCCTTCCATGAAGCTTGTCCATTTAGTAAGCGTCGTTGCCCCCATGGCGATCCCAAACAAACTTCTACTGAGGTATTCTGTAAGAGTCCACTTAGTGGACATGTCTATTTCGTCTGGTGTTGAAGTTCTGATTGGCTGTTGCACCTGGCTGCTGTGGACGCGCAGCCCAGCCCATCCAATCAGAACTTTAGCAGCAGATGAAATGGACATGTCCACTACGTGGAGTCTTACAGAATACGTCCGTAGGTCCTCATTTCTCGTTGGTTGAGGAAGCCCATAACTTTGCATGCATGTGCTCAAGAGTTGGTGAGACGAAGCGTCGATATTGACAAAAATGAAGACCCACTCTGAGGCACGTGGAACACAGCCAGTGTGACGCCCGTGAGCAGGTCCGGAAGCAGGTCGTGCCTCAGGTCGTAGTGGCGCAACCAGGTCGCGATGGGGAAGCATCCCAGCAGCCTCGATTTGAAGCCACGCCGCTTCCACTTGCGTCCCAACGCGGATCGAAGTCGCGGCACAATCCGACCCTTCGCGGTGGGCCTCTGCTGGGCGAACTCTGTGTCGAAACCGTCCTGGGTGAACCCGTGCCTGGCCCGGGCCGCGGGGTATCCCGCCGGACCGCGAGCGGTCATGGCGCCGCCGCCGCCGCCGGTAGCGGAACCCTGCAGCGAGCTCGTACTCCGAGGGGTCCAGCGTTGCTGTGGCTGCTAGGACGGAACGATGCGTACGAGCGACGAGCGGCCGTCCGCGTCATCGTTTGGGGCCACGGCGAACTGGAAGGGTTGCGGTGGGTGGAGACCATTACGGGTGGCGGGCCACTCGGTGATTTTTTTCCACGTGCCGTTGAGCACTTGCTGCGACACGCACTTACGCAATATCCCCTCCCTGTCTTTCACTTACCCTCGCGTGTCTCGCGGTGGACCGCCGCGGTCGTCGTGGAGCTCGCCGTGGAGCCGCGGTCGTCGCTTATGGAGCTATCCTTGCTCTCGTTATTTGTAAAAGAAACTACAATAAGAGGACATGAGAACACTACGTAACGTGCTAGGAAGCGTGTTGGAGCGCTTTGTTTGTTCCAAAGAACGGGGTAAGCCGCCCAGCTTTCTCGAGCACGAAATATCCTCAATTACCAGTCACCAGCTGTTTTCATTACGTGCGATGGTTGAAGCTTTGGCAGATTTGGTGACGATGCAACTTGAAGGTTTTCAGAGCGCACGTATACCTAAGAACAGGGACATTTTCACTCTTAGATTTCTTTCACTCTGCCTGTCCCTTTTCCTCAGTACGGGTGCATTGTGAACACCTTCAAGATGTTTCCACGGCCTTTTACATTGCATGTGACAGGTCTCATATTCCGGGAAGTTGCTTCGGGACGCAGTGTTAGAATAACACGGCGTCTTTTTTGTTAGTAAGGCACTCGCTCTGTACTCGTCAAAGGCCATGGCTATTCCTACAAATCAGAATTCTTCTTATTACTGGCCATCTATTGTTCTCAGTTACCGTCTTTATTAATCAGCGTGTTGTGGGAGTTGCCCTTTTCTGCTCAGCTCCGCGGTCGTGATCCGCTCTTCTGCATCCAAGTCCCTTTTCATGGGTTCCTGCTTCTTGGAGAGGGCACCGTCTTCCTGGGTGCTGCTGCGATGCTGCAGTCGCAGGGACATTGGGGAGTGGTCGTAACTGGGGCTTTAGTTCGGGCTTCGGTCGAAGAGTTGACCGTGGTGGGCTGGTACTTCTTAGTCGGTGGTACCGCTGGCTCGTTCGGCTTCGCTACGCACCTGCCTTGTATGCAAACCTGATAAAAAAAGAAATATAGAGAGGAGTGAAGAGAGACATCATTGACGCAGTCGTTCGGCAAACTTTCATTTCACTCTCAGAAACGCCAGATTACAGGGCCGGGACATTCGGGACGGATGTAATCCGCCAAGTGTATTCACGATCGTGTCCTGCTCACGTCATCGCCGTCAGGCTTTCAATAGTTTTACTCTTCTTGTAGCTAAGTAGGTTCGAAAGCGAGACATACAGAATGGTCCACAATTAAAGGGGGCACCTAATTACTTTGCATCCCAACATAACAAGAAAGAAAAACTTGATGTCGCACTTTAGGTAGACGTATATTGAGAAGAAATCATCACCAGCGACTTCGGGTCGAAACCGAGCAGTAATCGCTCCTGAAGTAATAATTTTTCGGTGCCTTTAGCGGTAGACCCTACTGTTCTTCAAGCTAAGCTCTTCACTTTTTCTTTCTGCGCTACCAAGTGCGTTGTAAGTTTACGTTATAAGTGAATAACCAAGAGTAAAGCAGGAACGCGCTTCTCGGATGAAGCCGTTATGTAAAAAAAAAAAAATCTGATGTCTTATAAGGAATACTTACAAAAGTACTTTTAAAGCAGTCACTGCAATTTTGTTGCACATTTGTCTTTAGTCATCTAAATGTTTTACTCACCGCACACACTGGAAATGATAGTAGGCCTTCATTCGTGTAGGAAATACGTGAATCACTTAAGGCCTTCAGTTTCAATTACAGGCACTCCACGAACGGTTTTCAGCGCTAAGACGTGAGGCATATAATGCTATTTAATTTGTCCGCAACTTCCCAGCACAAAGCGTACACAGCTAGGCCTGCATGTATTGTCGTTAAGCGCGGACTGTCTTGGAGTGACACAGGAGAACACGTGTACACTGTAGTACGGTTCTACTGGGGAGGGGTGAGTTGTGGGTTCGCACAACTCCTGTGCGGTACGTGCCCCACCTTCTTACCTCTATATTAAAATTCTAACGGCAACCAAATTTCACTTTGGGTAAACTGGTAATGAATTGGCTGTATAGTACATCATACTGAAGAAATCTTGGCAAAGCTGCAGGTCTGGCAACTGCCAGTCTCTTATTAGCAGACTTTAATAGCAGCCAAGTAAACGGCACGTGCATCCGGTGGTGTACGGACTTGACGTAAGTCACAGCCGTAGCCCCCGAGATTTTTCGGCGGGCCACTGGCGGTGACTAACCGCGCAGGTCATGCCAAGATAGAGAGAAAAACATTATTGAATTAGAGAAAAACCACAGGGTCCTTCGACGGTACCCGGACGTTGGGGGCAGTACTCAGTTCAGGACACCGTGAGCCGAGGCCACCCGGTGCACTCCCCTGACGAGACAGAGCTGGTCCCTCGAGCGTGCCAGATCATGAGCGCAAACGCATAAAACACCGCACAACAGTGGGAAGTTTCTCACTCTAGCGCCGATTCCCGGTAGGTCACATCGTGGAGTTCGAGTCAGGCGTCACACTCGATGAATGGTAAGGGGGGCGTTTTTTTTTTCTTATTTCGATTTCGGTATCGAGAACGTCTACTGTTGTAAGCCTTTTCTGTGGTGTCCACCTGTATTACAATACGAAATTTGCACTGAGCCTGCGCTATATCTACAATATCTGAAAACTAGGCTTTTCATGTGGCCCGAAATTTTGTTCCAGTTCACCTCTAATAACACTCTGTGAGCATATGTTGTCTATCTTGAACCCCAGGTTCTCTCTTTCTAAATTGTTTTTTTTTTACACGAATATGTTTTATGCCGGACTCTCCCAGAAATGTGTTCCTCGTCCGTACGTCACGCAATCTTCATCATGTTTCATCATTTCCGGGCATTCCCGCGAGATGACGCTACTTTGCCGTTTTGCCATGAAAATGGAAAGGAAAGAAAAATTCGGGGGAAAAGTCTCTATGGTAACACTAAGGTCGAGTGTATTGCTTTCTTGAGGCCCACGCTGACTGCGTGAGAAAAAAAAACATAAAGGAGCAAATATACCACACAGGATGAGGCATGTCAGTGCAGCACAAAAAAATAATAAAAAAATAAACACGGAATCGACTCGGCACATCGTAATGGAATTCCAAGATATTCTCCCAGCGAGACCTGTAGGAAGTGCCCACCTTCCAGAAGCGTTAGGATAGAAGATAGATTAATTGGTCGTCAATCGAGATAAGTGAGATGGCTAGAGTATTGGTGGGAAAAAAAGAAAACAAGGAAGAGATTGATAGAACCGGAACCATGGTAAGGGTATGATATAGTGACATAGGTTTTAAATGAGAAAAGTCGAAATCAGATAGTCAAATGGCTAGAAAGCGATAGATGTCGTAAAACCTAATTAAAGCAAGCAGACTAGGTGACTGTTTGACCCCACCCCGTCTCAGAGGGATGCCAATAAACAACGAAAAAAAAATAATAACAATAATAATAATAAGAAGAAGAAGAAGAAGGAGGAGGAGAAGAAGAATATTTTTGAGCCGGTGCGAACGCATGCATAGATTGGAATTGGCGAGTAGACTGGAAAGTTCACAATCCCAAGTTTGGACTGCAGTCCTCAATTTGAAGTTGCATTCACAACCTGAGGAAAAAATCGGCCTTGCTGCGCATTTGCTTGTCCGTATACTTTTGCTGATGGGTGTACTTCCCTGCATTAATAGAAATGCCAAGGTTAATTCCCAGAGACTTTCTGAGCCCTATATTTTGTGCTTATTTAGAATAAGTTTCTCTTCATCGCAACTGCCAGCAGGCACTAAGCTAAAACGATAGCCGGCTTGCTGTAAGCAGCAGTGAAGAGCGCTGCAAATTCCAAGTAGCGAAGACAAAGCACGCACACAGAGGCGACAGGTAGATGAAACATGAACAATGTTTTTAGTTACCTTATTGCTGCCACAGATCGTGTAGTCCAAAGCGTTGGCATCCGTATAGAAACGTCGCTTTTGGTTGATGTGGTAGTTGTTCCGCAACACACTTTCAAGCTTGTAGAACACGCAGCGAACTTTGCAAGTTGTTTCGATGACCTTAAAAACAAAAGGCAGGGGAACGGTGGTGGTTGGGTGAGGCAGACAAAGGTTAGGTTTGGTATGACTCCACGTCAAACACGTGCCGGTTGGTACTTGACCACAAGGCGTTAATTAGTCACATAAAAAAATGTAGATCAGACGCACTGCTGAAATTGGTTTAGGCGGAGCTTTCATTTGTGCTTGCGGAGAACGCAGTTTTTTCTCATGTTTAGCGACTATATGTAAGTATAGAGCACATTTTAAGTGGCAAACGCCTATAGATCAAAGCTGCGGAGCTCGTACATGCGGATTCCACGCGTGACGATGGCTAGAATGATGAATATGGAACGACAACAACGGCGTAATGACAACTAAGTGACGACGATGGCGTGAAGACTGACTACGACAAAGTGAGGACAATTGAACGACCGTGACGGCATGATTACGTCATTATGACGATGAGGCAATGACGAAGAATGAATGACGACGATCGTAACTAGTTGTTGTTAACTGTCGCTCATACGCTACGTGCAGTTCGCCGTACACGTTGGGTTTGGACTCGCGGCGGATATGAAAGCGATGCAGCGGAGGCGGCGACAACGAAATATTTGTCTTACACTGTACGATTCGATGGTAGCGGTGGCGTCCCGTACCACCTCTCTGCAGTATGCCAACTGAGAGACTACCATGCCGGGGTATGTACCCTGCACCACGTATCCCGTGCTTCTGACGGCCCAGCAATACGGTCCCGCTCTCCTGAAATGAAACGGACACTGGTCAATCAAAGACGCCGACGCAATGGTACGCACTTTCCCCGGCTCCCTGAGTGCCCACAACATGAGCAGCAACGAAAGATTTTTCACAGTCGTCTGAACGCTTTGTATGCGCCTACCTTCTTTGTGAAAAAAAAAAGAGTTTGTACACCTGGACATATTCAAGAAACAGGGAATAGCTCTCTGAGCTCTACGGCACTTAATTGATTCTCCGTGAACACTAATTTATGTGCACTTCTTATGCCCTTTATTCATAAGACGCGCTCAAGCTTGGAAACAACAAAGAAAGAAAATTCTGTTTTCTGGGCTTCTATGCTTATAACATTTTTTTTCTATGAAAGAAATAAAAAGAAAGAAAAGGAAACGCCGGGGAGGTAACCGGTTAACCATGCTGCACCTGCACTCTACACTGGAGGAAGGATAAGCGAGCAGTAAAGGAAAATGAAAGGCAGAAGGAAAGGAAGTGATGCACTTTAAGCACCCACAGCGCTCTGCTCTGCGCTATCAAAGGCGGCGGCCGAGCTCAGTCGTATTCAAAACCTATTTGATCATGGGGCACAACACATCGACAGGGACTGAGAGAGCAAAGACAGCGAGGCCAAAAAAAAACAAAGGAAACGTTTGCACGTATCTGGTAATCTAATCCGTGCCCAAGAAAAACTATTGTTAAATATCTATATTTATTACCATTATTATTTTTGCACTTTCTTGATAGTGCCATGTGTTAACAAATGGACCCCTACTACAACCCTGGAGCTGGTTCTAGGGTCGTGCCTGTATAGAAATAAGACGTTATACGCCTGCAAGGAACAATAAAGATTGCTTAAATTGTTTGATGAACTGATTGATCGATTGAAAGAGATGGGGGTGTTTAGGTCTTCTTTTGTTGCGTCTTTGCGCTGCTTCCGCGACAGTCGCAGCATGCATCAACTCGCCCACCAAGAAACTCAAGTGCGACCAGTATGGTTCAGTGCGTGGGCACCGTTTCTTGATGTATTGAAGCCCGACAAGACGAAGGAGGCGACATGAAGTAAACATCGAGTTCACCGGTGAAATTGCCAACTATAAGTTACTGTTAGTGGTGCTAATTTCATTAAGCGTACTTCAAACTGTGGCCACAGGCCGCCAATAGGACGGCTTTTCTTTCATCGCATCAGCCTGTTTCTTGCCATCTTCAGGACGTGCAGTCTTGATCGCGAGTGACAAGCCCATTCGGCTGGGTTTGCTCGTGTTCGCGTTTTCCGCGTGCAAACCACGTGTGCAAGGCAATGTATCTTCGTTGTAGGTTCGGATCATCTGCCAGGCCCATGTATATACACCCTAAATATATTTTACACCATTAAGGGTGTTGGTTTGTCCCACCTTTGCGGCTATGAAAAAAATAAATCGCGCACGACAGTAAGTTACAACGGCATGTGCGATGAGAACAGGCTTAGTTGAAAACTCTATATGAATTTTGACCACATGGATCGCATAGAAATATCTGACGAAAGAATTTGGCAGCAATTGTTATGAAAAAAAATGTTTCAGGCACGTTTCGTGTCGTTTGCCGTAGCTATTATCATTTTCACTTGACACAAAGTCAGCAATCAAACAAACTTTCTTTGTCCCCAACAACACTCTTAAAACAGTTGCACCCTTTCAGGTGTATATTTGTCCTGCAGAAACAATCGTCATCTGCACTGCTTGCGCTTCCTTTCTTGAAAACATTGCGGTCGCTACTTTCCTGTCGAAAATGGTATCACCCGCTGATAACGCAGATGCCGTTCCTGACTTGAAAGTACCGAGCTCGCAGAGTTGAAGAAAGGAAATGCGGGCAGGACAGATGACGACTATTGTGGGACAAGATACACCACAAATGGTGCAAGCTTTCTCAAAAAGTGAATGATTAAATCTTGCACATTAACGTGAGGGTGTTAGCCCTGTGAAAACCGAGCACATTTTATACACCCATAAAGGTGTTAAAGTATTTAGTGTACACTCACCTGAGGACGTACTGCATCTGCAGCAAACTGCACACCGAGAACTGGTGGTGGCTGGGACCTTTGTCGATGTAGCTCATGATGTTCCCATTGTCCCACGGGCAGCCCAGGGCACCCGGATGTCCGACACTCTTTGGCGCTTCACCGTCGTGCTCTGAACCCAGGCTTTTCATGGAATTAACGCACAGAAAAAGGCCTCAGGACTGAAGCTCTCTTATTCTTCTCTTAAGCGTACCCTCTTATCAGCGTTTGCTATGTTCAATTACATTCTGTTAGTTTGCGTAAATATATGAATATTGTATCCGCCCTAGACCCGAAGACAACTCAAGGACCAAAATACTTTAAGTCGGTTCTTATTAGGTAGTTGTATGTTATACGAATGTCAGATGTTTTGTTTAAAGGCGTACCTATATAATATTTTCGACTGATCATTTTTTTAATGAAGGTCCTGGACCTTCATTTCTTGATTGTGACTGTTAAAGCTGTGAAAAAAAAATTCCAAAGCGCCCTTTCTCGACTTGCTGGAGGTGTTTAACTGGCGATCGCCAATTAATGCCTTATGTGTGGTCATGCGTTGAAGGCTATATCGAGTCTCATATGCGCATAAATCTTCGAATTGGAAGCAACATTGAAGAAAAATTTTTTATAGTATGCATTGGTGGATTGCCCTTCTCTAGTAATAAAAATTTTTAAAAGTCAGAGGGGACAGAATCTTGATGCGATGGCAGAACATGTAATAGTGAAAGACGTAATGGTGTCACCACCATGATGTTTGCGAACTAAGTCTCCGTAATGTCACATATTAGGACAACATCTGGTCGTAACAACCTTATGCTCCAATAAATGAAACAAATAGCACTTCCCTCGGCAGTAAACTGTACCTATGGTCAAACTAGGAAGCGCTAGTAACTCTTGTGCGAGCATGCTCAAGTGCGTACTCGTGGGTCACACCCGCGGTCCACTGTGCGTTCAATTATTAACTTTAACCGTAACATTTGCGCAACGTGACATTCCATTATTGTCCGGCGGGGAAAAATGCAAATATTCTAATTAAATACAAAAGAAATTGCATTCGAATATCATAAGCGGTGGTTACGCGACTCGCTTAGCTAGCTCCCCCTGATCGGTGGCTATACCCACGAAAGATGCCGTACGTGCGCTTTCTTGCGCCAACACTCGCTACGCAGGCTCTGGCACGAACTATGCCGGCAGTTGCAGTTGTTAGCGGTCCGCGTGGTGACTGCGGTTTCACGCACACTGTTTTGTTCATTTTTGACATCCCTTTGCCGTGACAAATCGGCCTAGTCCCTGAGTTGTAGGGGCTGGTAGGTGATGATAAAGAAATTAGAATAATGTCTAAGTTAAACTAAGGATTGAGGGGACAAGATACGCGGAATACTATCCTCTCTACCCACTGAAATTTCTAAATCGTTTTGTCTTCCTGCCTTTCTTTTTTCCCTTTCCTCGTTCCCCACGTTAGGCTAGCCAACCGGGCGAGACCTTGGTTACCTCCCCCTGTCTTTCCTTCTTCTTCTCTCTCTGTACTAAAAATATCGCTGTCAGTATAGACAACGCGGTTGGCTTCGTCGTAAGTTTGTGATCAGACTTAGTACAACATCAGTACAGGCGAACACTACCGATATTATGGCGCCGACAAATTAGGTAAGCGCAGGCGCACTGACCCTGGCGAGAAAGAGAGAGTTTAATGATATCCGCAGGGAGGTTAGGCTAGCGACAGTATCGACATGCTACATTCCATAGGTTAGATTGTGAGGGATCAAAGAAGTGCACGTCACTTGCGCACACGATGCGTTAGAGCTTTCAAGAGAGAGAGAGAGAAAACAAGGATAGGAAAGGCAGGGAGGTAAACCAGAACAGCATCCGGTTTGCTACCCTACACTGGGGGTGGGGAAAGGGGAATAGAAAGAGGAAGAAAGGGAGAGAGTAAGCACTCAGTACGTGTGGGAGAGACACCATACACAAGGACACTATAAACGGTCTCTTAAGCCCGTGCACTTCAAGTACTGCACTAGTGCACGAATCGCTTTTCGAGCCAGTGACGGGTGTGGCCACGGTACGAGTATCTTCGACTCGGTGAACGGTCTCGAGTCCAGTCGGCGTAAAGTTGCCCGCAGAGAGAGGCGTTGGACATCGTAGCGAGGGCAGGTACACGATAGGTGCTCGATGGTCTCCTCGCACCCGCAGGAGTCGCATATCGGGCTCTCGGCCATTCCCATACGGTAGGAGTATGCGTTCGTGAACGCCACTCCCAGCCACAAGCGACACATCAAAGCTTGGAGGAATTTCTTACACGTGAGCGAGTTCGTGAGTAAGGGTGTGCATGCCCGTGTACAGTCCCGGCTTGTCTTCACCGAGTGCCACAAAGGAGCTGGTGCAGACGCTGGACACGAACCCGATCCCTGGAATACATATGACGGGTGGTTCAGCGAGGCACACAATCCGCGATATAGAAATTGCATAAACATATGCCGCGCTGTCACACAGACCGATTTCACGACGGGTTTCGCCCCACCGCCGCTACCACAAAGCATGCCGGTTGGTATGGCAGTAATTCTTTAGCGGGCTGAATAGGCGATTTCTAAAAGATTGCGAGTATGACGCGTTTCCCGCTCCTGAATTCGTCCCTGCGGTTGCAGTCAGCAAAAGCATAGTATTCGAGATCGGCTTTTATTACCTAGAGAGAGAGAGTCATCGCGAGACTTGAATTTGAATCTTGAAACTGAACAAAATTTGAACACCACCTATTGAAGCTATGGCAAGAAGTGCGTAGTCATTTGTACCATGACTAAGTGCATGGCCTAGCTGTCGACATGAGGACGTAGCCTAGCGAGGAATTTAAACGATAGATAGATAGATAGATAGATAGATAGATAGATAGATAGATAGATAGATAGATAGATAGATAGATAAATAGATAGATAGATAGATAGATAGATAGATAGATAGATAGATAGATAGATAGATAGATAGATAGATAGATAGATAGATAGATAGATAGATAGATAGATAGATAGATAGATAGATAGATAGATAGATAGATAGATAGATAGATAGATAGATAGATAGATAGATAGATAGATAGATAGATAGATAGATAGATAGATAGATAGATAGATAGATAGATAGATAGATAGATAGATAGATAGATAGATAGATAGATAGATAGATAGATAGATAGATAGATAGATAGATAGATTTAATTGTCTTGAACAGACTACTCACCCAAGCCGTTTACGGTAGCTTGGCCATTGAGGATTGCGTACACGTCACGCCTTCGTTGTAGCCCAGAAAAAAAAATGACATATTGAGGAGCTTAAGCCAAGAACGTCTACGTAAAAGTCTAAAAAAAAAGTGCATTTATACAGAAAGTGTGAATACCCGGAGATAAGGTACACGACATCCGGATAATCGTATTTCTGCGTGTTGTTATAAGCGTATTGCCTAAATTTGTTCAGAGTTCCGTGATCGTATATATAATTCGTATTTTGAGGGTACAGATCGGCGTATGGTTCGGTCTGAAAAAAATGAGATAAAAAAAGATGAATGTACGAACGAACTTCATTCGCAAGGCACATTTACAGGGCTAACGTTGAATCAATCTAGCATATCCTGGGATGTGATTTGGGACGAGTTGGTAACTCGTCGTAAACTTGTAAAAGCACGCTACCAAAAAAAGGGCAGAGACAAAGAAACAACAAAATTATCTAGAATCTTTAATTGCGGGGGGTCTTAGGGGCCAGAAACTACGATATAAATATGAGGTGTGCTGTGTAGTGGGAAAAACCAAATTAATTTTGATCATTTGAGATTGTTTAACGTTCACCTACATCTACGTATATGCACGAGCATTTTTCTTTATTTTTTTGCATTTCAACCCTATCGAAATGCGGTCGCCGCGGCTGGGTTCCCAATCCGCCACCTCGTGCATAGCAGCATGGTTATAGTGACGCAAACGTCACAACAATAAACCACCGTTGCGGGTAAGAAACGGGTGCCCCCTTTGTGGTTCGTGTTTCTTTGCCTAATCGCAGTGCGGGACCTTTGTGAGCGTTCGCTGTCGACCTCGAATGCTAGATTACCGCGTTCTTTCTTTTTCTGATTCAGAGTGTGATCCCCTTACCACGGACATCTCGACGCCGGTGACTATCACTGATATGCGAGGATCCTTGGCCGCCCGGAACCTGAGGCCCACCTGTTGAGAAGCAATGCCGAGAGTTGGAAGGTACGCGTTCGACCAGTGATGCACAGCGATATGCGCGCACCAATCAGCGGAGTCGCGAATATTGAAAAGCGTAAGCAATGCGCGTTCAGGGCGGAACAAACATATGGCTGGAATTCAAGAAGACAAGACGCAAGGGCGGACGGGTTGTAGAACCGAGAAGCGCGAAAATGCCACCGGTCGTAGAAGGAAGAAGATCTAACGCCTGCCTTCGCGGCCGAATTTCTGGCGGTTATATATAGCTTGTCCGTACGCCACGTTAAAACATCCCGTCACGTATAGTCGCACATGCGCACCGCGATGTCTGCGCTTGATAGAGTACCGCGTAGCCAACCTGTCATCTGAAAGAAATTAATTCTAAGTTTGTCGCTTCGCTTTGTTTATTCCCCCTTTCGTTACGATAATAACAAAAGTATAATGATCCAACGCACGTGTGGTAATCCACGTGATGCAAATGGTTAGCGAAGCCGTTAAATAAATGCCGTACACATTAATGGTGTTGCTGACAGTTGTTTGCTTTCATATTATGACACGAGGGATTTCATGCAACGTTTACGTTTATCTGCCACTAAAGGTTGGGACCTTATTAACCTAATGCATTTTTTTTTCTTATTTTATGTACTACACCGGTCACAAGCAGTGACGCAATGCGAACTCCAAGTAGGGTGGACCCACAATTTCAGAAATCTACGCAGAGATGGTATAAGGACGAACGTGAAGTGAGGCGCTCGTCGGAGACAGAATGATGGGTACGACGCATACCTAGCTACGCTTAAGGATTGCGCACCTCTTGTATCCTTGCGGTACTTACCGAATAACTAAATAAAAAGAAAGTCAAGTAAACCAAAGAAAGCGTCGAATACAGTGATATATTACATTGAGGGCGGCGTGTTTCAGAGATACCCGTGGGCCAAAAACACATGTTCTGGTCCTAGGGAAGAACTTATGTTTTTTTAAGAGGCTAAACAGAGGTGTGCTTAATGACCTACCTTTTTCGGTCAGAATACAGGAGTTATGAAGGCCCGTTGGCTAATAAGCTTTGTATACCTATACACGCAAATATATCCACCGAAACACCAACCTGCCCAGCAGTAGTCATCAGCAGTGACCACGTCATACCCAGAAGGTGAGCAAAAAAAGTTTCACTATGAAAATGACCTTCGTGTGGGTTCTCGAGCGCTGTAAATTTGCTTTGCAAATCCGCCGTCTATCTTGCAAAAAAAAGAAAGAAAGAGAGATCGGCTCTTAGCAGATTCGTGGCCCTTTAATCGCTCCTAAACTCATTCTTCTTGCTGCGGCCCAATTCTGTCGGCCTCCACAGGTTGCCAGCAAAAAGATTTTGAAACCTGTGCTCGATGCGATAAGTTGCAAGCATTTAGCGTTGCCCTGGAATGTTTGTTGCGATGCTACGTCTTTGACACTTATACACTATGTCATACCAAGCCTAAATCTTTACATGCGCAAATGCGGGCTTGCATATTCGTTCATTCGGGATTAACTTGGAGGTGTTAAATCTTTGAAACACCTTTTTTTCTGTTAGTCTTCACTGTACAGTTTCCTTCCGGTAGAGACATTTACTTAGAAATGCACATTGCGTGGTCTTCATTTTGCTCTCGTTGTTCTTTCTGCTGCCGAGCATGAGGTCGGGGGTGCGAGTCCCTGCCCCTTGTGGCTGCAACTCAATGGCCTTAAAATTCAAGGGCACTCGTTTACGCAGATCTTAGGTACGCGTTACAGAATACCATGATGGTCGGAATTAATCCGCAGCTACGATGTGTGTTGCTTTTTCTGTCGCAAACCCAAGAAATAAGTATATTGTGGTGTTCTTCGTTCGCTTGGCGCCAGCTGCCCCGAGTCGTACGCGGAAACCTATTAGTTCCGGCTTAAATGCTTAAGAACGTACGTACGTACTGTCACACTCTTACTGGGTTTATGTATATACATATAACACCTTGCTTCACCACGAGTCGGTGCTTTCGCCTTTTCACCGCATTCTGCTGCATTTATATCGCCTGCCTTATTGAGCCACGAAGGATAGTCATTTCGGGTTTCAAAAGCATACCTTGATGAAACGCCCCTCCCACACCTCTTCCCCTTGTGAGGGCACAAAATGGACACCCAATGTGGGCTGAGCAGAGGTGGTAGCGTACAAAGAGCTGTTCGTATAACAAAAGTTGACCTCTTTCTTACCGTTTGCGATTTCCTGTCATTCTATTCGCACTACAGCAGCAGGTGCAGAAAGCGAAGACTAGCAAATACATCAGGTGAACGGCTGACTCGAATGTAGTTTGCTGAAGCATGGCAAGTGCGCATGAATTGATGAAATCCTGTAAAACACCTTAAATTTCTGACTAAAGCAAATGGGTGTCCTAGTGACAAGCTTTTCTTACATTTTTGGATAGCCCATTTCATCTGTCTGTCTCTTTGTCTGTCTGTCTCTCTGTCTGTCTGTCTATATATATATATATATATATATATATATATATATATATATATATATATATATATATATGATACAGCTATAAAGAGCTGGTACACTGGAAGTTTCGTACACGCGACGAGGTACTCACAGAGTTAGTCATGACGCACAGGTACAGCAACATTGCCTGGTTTGAAGAGAAGTGTCTGTGATGTGGTCCGTCCGCAACGAAGAATAATTCGATCTGAACTGTGTCCGGCACTTTCGTCGGTTGCTGATACCACCGCTCGCTGATAACAGGCTTTTCTTCTGCAATACGAAGCGTGCGCATATTCGACGACGGAAGTTGTTATGTTAGTGCTCAAGAGTTCGGCGATAACGTAATTCTCGAAAGAAACGAAGAAGCTTTGCATCGTGTCGTGACGTCACACGCTTGCATCATCAGCCGGTCAGCGAAGTGCGCGATCGAACACAGTGCTTCTGAAACTACGTGGTGCATCAGATTATTTCTTTAGTAGGAATCAACGTGAAGCAGACAGTAAGCGCGAAAACCTTCGGGGCCATTCAATTTCAGGAGCGTAGAATTTTTGGGCCAGTTGGTGATGCATATTTGAGTACAGAGAGCTTCGAAAGACGGTATAGAGTGAGGCGAGACAGTCAGGACAAGCGCTACTGAAAACTGTGAACGTTTATCGGGAAAAGCTTCGCTGCAGCAGGACAATGCGCCCAAAACACCCCGAAACGAGCAAGAAGAAGAGCAGGCCCCCGAAAAATAAAGCAATGTGATACGGCAAAAATTGGCATACAATGCCTGCACAATCTCTTCGTGAAACGGGTTAACTGGGAAGCATCGGTACGATATCAACTGCGCAGAACTGTCACAGGTGGAATAAAAAACAAAACAGAAGTGAATGAACCAGCTTAGGTGTAGCTACCCATGACTCGCGCTTCTTTGTTTAAACGTGACACCGAAGCCACGCTAACGCACATATCAGATTCAGAAATTACTGTTAACATCGCTTCCAAAAGCTCACGTTCTAATTTCGTTTCTTCCACGGCCTGCGCCTTCCGCATTCTTCAACCGCAGATATCAACCGCAGCTTTTTGAAGTGTATAGCAAGGTTTCACCCTTCTCATCTCAAACTCTTTAAGTCCAAACCGGTCATGTGCGAGTAGTGCGCAGTTTACAGTGTACACATGCTTCCCCATTGTAACGTTTCATGAAGAAATCGTGCACTAATTGTTTGCAATTTTTGCCGTATGTCCTTTTTTTTTGCAGCTGCTCTTCGTGTTCATTTCGGGATGTTTTCGACGCACGCACGCGTTCTCCTGTTGCAGCAAAACTTTTCCAATAAACGTTCCCAGTCGTCAGTAGCTCTTGTCCCCGTCTGTCTCGCCTTACCTTTTTTCGCCTTTCGTGATTTCACCGTAGTAAAAGAAAAGAAGGCACTCAACTTATTTAAAAGAATAAACAGAACACTCTTCACGTTGGGAGTGGTCAAGATTATCAATCGCAGCCGACGAGCTAGACACATATTTTAGTCACAGCTAATCACATGGATCACCACTTCAGCCCTTCTTTGCACGTGCCATCCCGTTCAGAACTTGGAATTCACCGCATATCACAAACCGGAACATGTACGCATCAATGTCATTCGTTAAACTACATTTTTTTACCCGATGTTACTTGACGGTAAGTACAGCAGTAGAATCGGAAGTTGGGCGAGTCGGTACATATTCATTTGGTAAGGCGAATAGCATTCTTGTCATTTTCAGAATAGTTTTCTTTCCGGCTATCTAGCTATCTCTCTGTCCAACTCAAAACATGTAGTACGATCCCGAAGACACTGCATGCAATCTAAAAATGTGAACCATTTGCACGGCTATGTGTCACTGGTTATGTGGGCCGCTCTTCAATGAATCTCTTTGGCGCCAGCTTGGGTATGTGACACCCGAACCGGGTTGCAGGTGGCCGGGACAGCATACATGGGCATCTGCCCATGAGTACAGCTGGAGTGCGGTTGTATTTTCGATCGCAATAAAGTAATGCATGTTAAACCACAACTGTCTTTCTAAATAAGCTCGCGTGGGAGGCGTGCATGTGAACGAGACGGTTTTCTTGCCATGTAAGTTTGTTGTCAGCTGCAGTACCCCGTATCGCGTTTTCGCCGCTCCCATTGCCGGTAGCGTGTGGTAATCCTTTCTACATTGCCGCTGTACGTAATACGACTCACTGCATATTTACAAGATTTGTTTGTTCTCTTCGATTTCTCTTTACAGCTCAGTTTTAGTTCTGCTTAACCTAGCTGCTTGCATCTTCTCTTTATTCACCAACTTTCCGAACAGTTCGTCCACCTTTCTCTGTGTGCCGTAGAGTTCTGTCCAGCATTTCATGCTGCTCGATTTCGTAGATCTTGTGAGGAACCAAGCCGTCCACCGATCTTCCTGCGAGCGGCATTGGCTCGATCCTGTGCTTCGGACCCACCAGTCCGTTCTGGAGGGCGGAAAAAAAATGTGCGAGGAGTCACGATTGCACTCTTAATATTGTTCCACTTGAGTTAGTGAAATGCTTCTTATGGACGCTGTAGGCGGAATATGGGCATCGGCGTCGCCGATATTTCCATGTATATGTATCGGCATTATTTTATTTATGTTTATACAAATAGATCGCATGCCATCAATCGTCAAATTTGCTCAAATCAGATCTCATAATTGTGAGTGAATATTCCTCAACTTCTTTGATAGTCCAGCGTGCAAGCAAAAAGTATTGAAACGTTTCATTCACAGCGCACACGCCTTTTATATTAAGTTTTCCCAAGTTGTTAAGAAGTGCAGAACATTATTAGTAGTTTCACAATGTGAAAGTGACGTAATTGTCCTGGCGCTGCTCTTAAACGGGTATATCGTAGTGGGGCCTCTGCGATGCTATTAGAGAACCTAATGGCATCGTAGAGATTTGCGCCTGTCCTTGGGTGCTGTCTCTCTCTTTCTGTCTCCCTGTGGTCGTTCGTTTGCGCAGTTACAAAACTGTTTACACTAATGCAAGCACAGATCCTGGTAGATTGCTTAGAGATATTTTATTCTTACTTCAAACAAAGTAGCTGTGCCGCAGGGGCATTGACGTGGCTGTGCTGCGCTAAGACACTTCTGGCAACCGCTCAGTTCCTTACAATTTCTAAGTATAAGGAACTCACTGATGTCTTCTTCTAATATGCCACTTAACGTGCATTTTGTAAATGATATTTGCCTCGGAGCTAACGTACGTGTTCACAGCAGCATTATGATGCAAACTATGTGGTTTCAGGAAATACATGAACGAGGATGATCAACCTGAAACGGCAGGAATCAGAAGAACACATTCTACGAGAGACGTAAGACCAGCAAAACAGGTGTATACTTCTGCATTGCTGTTCTCATGTGGCTGGTAAATTGCTCAAATGCTACAAAATCACTTCAGCACTTCTAAATGTCATGAATCAAGGCTGGGAAGAATTTGTAACGAAATGCACAGAAACTGTAACATCAAAACAAATGTCAAGACACCACACTCTAATCTTACTACAGTCAAGGGTAAAGATCATTAAGTGTTTGTAGTAGCCCTGCAAATAGGAATGTAATACAACACCTGGAGGAGAAATCTTAAGCTTTTTTGCTTAGCACGCACGTTTATAAGCCATTTGTTCGTGTTGTGCCTGACTAGTATGTGTCGCTGATGAGACACCAATTTATTTAAGCCTGATTTCGTACGCAAAGCAAGAGCATCGCTTGAGGAAGATAAATCGGGAAAGACAAGCCATGACAGTATGCGGGAGGTCGGCATCCGCAGTAGCGTGTGTAGATGTTTTTAAACACGCATTCCAACAATTACATAATATTGAATTTCTATCAAGTGCAAACGAGATTTAAAGATGCCTAGTACCGAAAACAAGAAGAGTAGTGAATTAGCAGTAAATGCAAGAGAAATGCGTTAGCAGTACGTCGAACCTCTCTCGGATCCATTATTTGACCCGCATTCCCCACATTTCAAGGTGTTCACCAGCTGAATATATATATATATATATATATATATATATATATATATTTATTTATTTATTTATTTATTTATTTATACATACGCGATCGTATTCTAGCTTCACTTTTACGACCTGACCGGCTTCCCACACTTCACAAACATAATACCCGTTTCCATTTTCACTCTCGTAATGCCAAGACATTAAAACACGCACGTAAAAAGTATCGGCACGTGTGCAATAGCTAAAGCAAGAACGAAAGCCCAACAATGGCGCATAGAAATTGTCAATGTTGTACGCACCATATGGACGCCGTACTCATCTCTGGTCACAGCCACTGTGGCAATGTTGTCTTCGTCTTCGAACAGGTCCTTTTCGATGTCTTCGCCGTTGTACTGCACGGTATATCCAGAGTCAGAGAGAGAGAGAGAGAGTAAAACTTTATTAATGTAAATAAAACAAGGCACGATGATTGGAGCCCGTATTCCAGGGCCCCACTGGCACGAGCGGCTCGCTGGGCTTGGTCCAGAAGAGCCAACTGGCTCTCCCGACCCTCGTCCGCAAGCCATGCCTCCCACTGCCTATTCCTCACTAGTGGATGTTCGTGTAATATGGGACTGTCTATGTGCGGAGGCCTCCTGGGACACTCCCATGTGATGTGTTTTAGTGTGGGTGTGTCTGTGCACCACGGGCACTCGTGAGATAATCTCGTGCGAATTAACTATGGCTGAGTGAATCTCGCGGTCCCTGATGGTCGTCTTTCCCGCAATATTGTGGCGCACTTTAGTAGGGCGAAAGACTTCCTCCTGGGGTCGAAAAAGGTGTTGTCCGACATTATCGAAAAAAAATAGACCATCTGGCGTTGTGGCACCAAAATTCAATGGCATCAAGATCGATGTTGCCACCGACGACCATTGGTGGCAGTCGAACCCTGGACTTTGGTGGGACCAAAATTCGATGGCACTAAAATTGATGTTGGCACCATTGATGGTCGAACGCACGACCATTGGTGTTAGTTTAGCTGAAATTAATGAATTGAATTTTTTTCCTAGCGTGTGCACAGAGAGAGGAATCTGTTGTGATTGAATATATGAGAGTTCCGCCTCAGTCGAAGTTGTGTCCAGCTGCTGAGCATTGGGGAAGGGAATGAAGGGCCAAAAGAGGAAGAGAGAAAAGTTGTAGAAAAGACAAAGGCGAAAATGTTTGCTTGAATGAGCCCGATGGGGTGTTATACTCCAGCGGCGACTGCGTAGGGCGCGGCTGAGCGCAGCCACCCGGGTCCTATCTTCAAAGCGTTCTGCTATGGGGACAGAGTCTAGGCGCACCGAGAGCTGATCGCTTTGTTTGAGCCGTGCTCTCGCCGCATAGTTTGCGTTGAAGCGAGAGGCAGCAAGAAGGTCAGTTCTCTCGGTGCAGCTGCCACTCTTCCTAACGCCAGCATTTTGTCAGCGAGTGTCCACGGTCAGCACCGCACATCTTTTGAGATGTTTGCCTGTGCGCGCGTGACACCATGCTTGTTAATTTAGTTAATGAGCCCACTAAACCTATATAGTTACTTAACCCAACTGTGTTAATGAGTTGATGAGCTTATACGGCCGATATTCTTACTTCGTATAGCTGTCTAATAATTTGCTTTGCCAATCGATGCTTCACCTTTCGGCTGAAGCTACAGCATATTTTTTTTTTTGCAGGTGCGGCATTAGAATATGTCAGGGATTTACATGTATTTACAGTTGCACCGTACTTGTCTTGCATACAGTGGTTATCGTTCTATTTGAATTCCTATACTCGTCGCTAAATGGTCCTGTAGCATGTAGGCAACTCGATGATGTATCGCTTCGCACAGATCGTACTGTCCTTACCTTGATCGCACAATTATTTTAAGTCAGAAGAAAGAAGGTGCGAACGGCGCCTCGTGTAATAGTTCCAGCAATACTATCAACATTGTAGGAATAGCGACACTTCATTCGCTCTATGACCGGCCACCGTGGTGGTGTAGCGCCTATTGTGTTGCGCTGCTAGGTACGCGGTCGCATTTCAAGTGGAGACCAAATGAAAAAAAAAGCGCCCGTGCGCCGTGCATTGAGTGATTTTTCTGCGATATAATGACCCAACCACGGAAAGTAGATTGTAAGTTCTGGCGTCAGATAATACGTTCCGGCACTTAAGTTCAGGCACGAAAACTAGGATGGAGAACATTCCCCTTCATTTTCTTCATTAGCTTTTCTTGCCGCCCGCATTGCCGAAAATAGAATCTTGAAGGGATATTATACTATTCTAAACTTACTCAGTACTTGAGATAGGACTTCTTGTTGACCTTGTTGGCACGGGTTTATTTTGGAAAGAAATGACAGAATCGAAAACGACCCATTGTCTTATGTTATGGGTCGTCTTCTATTGTGCCATACTTTCCAAGATGAATGTAGTGTTCCTCTTTTCTGTCCCTTTGGGTGCCTTCTTAGTGTTTCTGATGTTTTAGTAAACTCTCTCTTGACGCTGCCGGTGGCTTCCGGGCCAGCTACATACGTATCTTGGACCGCTACTACATCCGGGAATCTGGGAGATTTCTTGTGTGCGTGTACGTACAACGTGCGTGACGGTCTTTCCATCTTTTTCCGTGAGGACTCGCAATTCGGGCGCCGCGACCGATGCTTTCCGAAGGCTCAGCGTCAGTTGGTCGTGCACCCGCATGACCATCGCTCCGTCTGAAGACCGTTCCTCGAGGAGCCGAGGGTAGACGAGCCTTGGTTCCTCCAAACCTGCATAAAAAGGTGGATCGGGCAACTCCACTGCCTATCAGCGGTCGCGCCCTGGTGGGGCAAAGGTTGAAGAAAACTGTAGAGTAGACTGCTGTAAAGAAGGCTGTAGAAGAGGCTGTAGAGTAGATAAGAAAACTGCATACTGCTATAAAGTATGCTGTAGAGTATAGAAGAAAACTTTAGAGTAGACTGCTGTAAAGCGGGCTATAGAGTAGAGAAGAAAAACTGTAGAGGCAGTCTGCTGTAAAACAGGCTGTAGAGTAGAGAAGAAAAACTGTAGACTGCTCTAAAAGTATGCTGTAGAGCAGACAGCTGTAAAGCAGGCTGCAGAATAGGCTGTAAAGTAGAGAAGGAAACTGTAGACTGCTGTAAAGTATGCTGTAGGATACAGGAGAAAACTGCAGAGTAGTCTGCTGTAAAGCAGGCTGTAGAATAGGCTGTAGAGTAGAGAAGCAAAGTGTAGACTGCTGTAAAGTATGCCCTAGAGTAGAGAAGAAAACTGTAGAGCTAGACTGCTGTAAAGCAGGCGGCAAATTAGGCTGTAGAGTATAGAAGAAAACTGTAGATTGCTGCAAAGTAGGCTGTAGAGTAGAGAATAAAACTGTAGAGTAGGTTCAAAACAGGCGTATCTTGACGGATGGCCTCAAGAGTGGCATGAAAAGAGCACGCTACAGGGCAGTCCATGCGTGCTATGATGCCCCCTGGTGGTTGCTGTCTCTTTTAAACTGAGCACGATTGCTAGCATGTCGCAGCATCCATCCACAAATAAAAGAGAACGTAGTTGTCTTTCCCAAAGCCTTTGCTTTTAAAGATAGCAGTGGAAATGGGAATTAATCTGTGGTCAAGAATAGTAAAAAGCGGATTTTGGTAAATTGATGGCAGAAATTTTGAAGGAATACAGAACCAAAGAAAAATTATCTTTTTAGCGCTATAAGTACTGTAAGTGTGGATGTTTCGCATAACACAACAGAAATTAAATAAATCACTGGCTTTGGTGAACCAGCGACCAGCCAATTTTAAAAAGGATGCTGGTACACGCCGTTCATTCATCCATCTTGTTGTTTGCTCACGCATCAATAGGAGCTGTCTAAATCGGCGCCCCAGTGACGGTGGCCACTTTGAGTAGCCGAAGCACATCCCGAAGGTTATGGTTTTTTGCAGAGTGCATGCTCCGAAAGTGACTGCGGAGCATGAATCACGTCATACGCGCCATGTCTTGGACATCACCTATTAGACACAGAAGAAAGGTAAAGATGACGAACTGGTTGGCACCGGCCATAACGTCCGTTTGAACGGGCGTGCACATAAGCTCTGTTCATCCATCCATCCTCAACTTTACCATGAACTCTCCATCAGGCTTTGGGCTTCACGCAAGCACATTGTCATACTGTTAATACTATCGCTGATCACTGAGAACGGGAGCTTTATTGCGTGAAGTCGTTGTCATTGTTGTTCTCCTGAGTGGTTGTAGCGCAAGGAAGTCATCCTGTCGCATTCTGTCGGCACACTCGAGAGTAGGGAACGCAGTATTCATCTACTGAGCCTGCGCGCACTCTCATGCAGATCATCTTTGTCGTCACCATCGTGGTTCGATGAAGGTAGGGGCGCGACAATATAAGCAACTCTAGCCTCCTGAGTCCCCGCTATGGGGATTTGTCCAATATAATGGACATTAAGAAATAAGACAGCACTTCTGTCACAAGGCTTTCATGCTCATGAAACCGCACTGTCCAACCTATTGGACACCTGCTTGCGCCATCTATGCAGCATTGATGAAAATACATCGTTGAAATTCCTGCCGAAAAAGCTTCACAATGGCGGCATTCAGCGGCGCGGCGTTTTACGGCAGCTGCCGGAGAAGTAAGCACTGTTTCTCGTATTTCTACCTGCTTTCAGGGCATATCTTTGATTTTATAATAAAGTTAATACAACAGCATAACCGCAGAATACGAAATTTAAATTTTTGGCGCGCTTACTTTTTTTCACGCTTCCTTTGATTTCGCGTGTCCATTATGTTGGACGCTAGGACTCAACCCGGTTATTTAGACCGCGCTTTTGAGATGGCCTTGTTATGAACAGCAGGCGAATACTGTTGGCATTTAGCGGCTTGTGGACGAAATCTCGTCTCTTTTTTTTCTTTAGGGGACCGGCCTCGCGTGTCTGATGAATTAAGCGGATAACTTTTCTTTTTTTCAATCCATGGCTAGGACCCGCAAGACACCTGTCGCAGGTGGTCTCGTAAGGAACAGAACATATCGATGTTTCTCGACCAGATATTGTGCGCATGTACAACGTCAACATGGGGGGTGTTGACAAGGCAGACCAAATGATAAGTTACTACAGGATAAAAGCACGCGTCAACAAGTGGACAGTCAGGGCCATCTTTCACCTCTTCTACATTGCCCTCAGCAACTTCTGGGTGCAGTACACGCGGGACATACGCTCCCTAAAGAAACAGCAGAAAGAAATACTAAAATTTATGCAGTTCCGCCAATCTGTTGCTGAGACTCTCGTGGCTCAAGGGAAGAAGCAGGATGAAACGAAGAGTGAGAACAAAGCCGAGTGGCATCCGCCATCAAGGCAGGCTCGACTGTCTCCTCGAGAACCCCCAAAAAAGAGCACTACCCACTGCTCAATGCTGGCTGACACTGCAAACGCTGCCCGTTGCAGACTACATGGCTGCGACATGGAAACAAATCTTTTTCACCAAATGTTGGCTCTTCTTCGGCATCACCCAGGAAAAAAAAGTGTTTTGAAATTGCCCACAGGAAGTGAACACAAGAGCAAAATTTTTGTTGAGCAGAGGAATGCTCTTTTTTGTACTTTATTCACTACTTTGCCTTTCGAGTTATTAAAATATTTTTGCACACGAGTTTGAGCGAAATATCTGCGGTATGACATTACGTGCGCGCTGGGTGAAAAAGACCGGGTAGCATCCCAGTGTCCAATATATTGGACATCGCGCTGAGCTGAAACTATCAGGGCTGTTAAAAAAATATTTAACACTTTTCATCTTCATGCACCTACTGACTTATTCTGAAAGTTCGGAAAAAATCTGTGCACCCAAATGCATCCCGGGTCTCAGGAGGCTAGAGGAGATGAAATCGGTAGCCACAAGGGCGCCGCCATGTTTCTACTCTGTACAGGTGTGCAGACGCAGACGACGAGATGTGATCCTCCAGACGAGAATGCACAATCAACGTGATCCCGAGCCTTCCTCAGTGTAGTGGCGGCACGCCTTTTAGCACACCGAAAATTTTACATCCAAATGTTCCAAATGCCGACCTTACCTTTTTAAAAGATATATGGAATGGACCTTACACGTCGTCCACACGTACGTTCTATGCGTGAATGCTTGTCTTTGCATAACATTTTGAATATATTTTTGGCGTTTTTCAAAAATGAGTCGTACCAACATGACGCCGTCTTTGCGATTGCCATTCTTCCTCTATAGTTAGGCCGTTAGGTCGAAGCACATGGCCTCTTGACAACAACTGCTGGACTTTGTTTTAATGTCGTAAGATGGCGGCTAGTACTTCTCGTGGAGACGTATCGTGTCGAATGCCAGTGTGTCCGAGCTCACAAATAACGTCGCCGTTCGTCGTGGCGAGCACATATGTCTCGCTTACGCCTCAGGTTTCTGTGTACGGCCGTCGCACGGCCCACTGCTGTCCGTTCTCCTCCCCCCCCCCAATGAAAAAAATATAATGAAGTCTTTAAACTAATATCGGCGAAATGGCAGCGTCCGGACAGAGATTGCTCAGAAGCAGATGGAAGAGGCGAAAGGCCTGTGAAATTAATGAAACCTTTCAGGTATGGAAACAGAATGGCACGTGCAACGGTATACCATCATCACTCGCCTTAACGGGAAGGCCATCGCAGATATGCGCAAATCCAGGCAACTCGTGCGCCACAAAGCGAATATGTTGAGAGGGTTCTTACAGCCTTCTGAAGTCTTAGGTATCTGGTTTGCGACTGCCTGAAATATACTTTATTGCCCTTATTCCGAATATATAAAATTCAGTTGTGAATGCCACGGTCTTACTGTGTGTTCCTTGCAGCGATTGCAATTGTACGCAACGATCACCTGTGGCAGGCAGCATAATTCTTGTCGTTGAGCTGGAATAGTCTAAGAAGCGCACATTACTATCGCTAGAAATCGAAACACGTATTCGACTAAATAACGAAAATGCACTAATTAACTTCTTAATTGTTTACGCACATATTGCAATTTACAAATGGTAGCCGGTGAGCGTGGAAGACGTATCCACTTCAAGGGAACTTCCAGAATGACACTAGTTTCTATAATATTATTTCCCAAAATGTGGGATAAAGGGCACGGGCGTTCCATTTACTTTTGTGCTTCAATGCATAAAAGAGCGTTTTGTTAAGAAAGTGGAAGAAAGGTGGATTTTTATGGCGAATTTGATCACGCATACCTCCAAACTGGTGTCATTCCGGAAATTTATTCCGAGTGTATGCGCCTTGCAACCTCACTGACTACAATTCGTAATTTGTCCTGTGCGCCGCAAATAATTAATTCACAAGTTAATTAGGTATTTTTTGTTACCCAGTTGAATATGTGTTTCGATTTCCCGTGCAAGTAATGTCCGCCTCTGAATAATCCGGCTCAAAGACTAGGACTATGTTATCTGCCACGGGCGACTTAAAAAAAAATTGGGAAAACTTAAAAATAATAACCTCGTATAGATGCTCCAAGCGAATATCTGCCGTCGTAGTTGGGGTCAATGTCAAACTCGCCTTGAGCTACCGTATAAAGTGGATAAGACCGCGACCGTCCCACAATGCCGTAGGTGGGAGGAAAAACGCGCAAGGGCGAACTGAGAAGGATGGTGACTTGAAGCGCGCCATCTCCTCGCGCGCGGAATGCAGGGGGAAGGGGAGGGAGAGGAGCGGGGGAGATGAGCGAGCTCAAGGAGAGGAGCAGGGGAGGGGGGGGGGGTTAGCGCACGTCTCCTGTTCACGCCGGTCGTGGCTGCGCATGACTTGCTCTGTCTTGGAGGTAACACCTGGCGGGTGCAAAGATAAGGCGACGCTAGATGGCTGATGGCTTCGCGTGCACTGTGTTCTCGAGCGCTTAGTTCACGTTGAAACGAGAGGCAACTCGACGGGGAAATTGCTCTGTTGCTACTGCCTATCTTCGTCAAGCCAGCGTTGTGACAGCGAGAGCTCGTGGTCGACGAGTGAATACCTATTCATAGTTGCGCGAACGTGACACCGTGCTTGTTAATTTAATTAGTCTGCGAATGCTCACTGCAGTATATACGGCCGATAAAACTGAGAACGTTGGTTCGTGTAGTTGTCTAATACTTTGCTGTCTGATATATCATAATAAAATGGCTATACACGAAAGTAAGCGTAATAACCCTATCAACCACCTCTAAACGGGATCGTCGCACCCTACACAAGTCACCGAACACATATTCTATACTAAAGTAAACAGATATTCTTTCTTCCTTCGGTCAGGTAACAACTGGAACAATCTGCCGCCCGTAGATATAGAGAGTGCAGATGTTAATTCATTCGCTCGGGGCGTTGCTTGCACAATCTTAGGGTAGTGTTCCGATTTATTTTCTATTGCAGTATGCTTTGTTTTGATCCTGCACTGAAGGACGACATTTTAGGTGCGACTGTGATCTGCCATCACCATATTATATGAGCATGACCTTGTGTACTTGTACTAGATTGTTTTTGACATTGGTATCATTCTCGGTGGCATACGTCGGCGCTTTTGCACTTGGGAGTAACCTTATGCACTTCTTATATCTCGTATTCGACATTATGTTTCTATGCAGTACTTGTATCTGTTTCTTCACCACTCACTATACTATATAAGCGACACCCTCTCTGATGTAGTATTCGTTTAGTCGTTTTCTTCTGGACACCTCGTAGTTTCATACGGAACCATTCTGCTGTCAATTATTTTGCTACTTTTAGTTCTACACTGTGTATATTCTTTAGGTGACTTTAATCTTGTGCACTATGTCTCTTTTAAGGTATCACTCACTCGTGCCTTTATGATCAAAAATAACGTGCAGCACGAAGGACAAGGACTGCGAGAGACGACGTACACAGCGCTGCCTTCCAAAAATATTTTATTGCGTTGCCACATCGTGTGTATGAAATGTTACGTGTGGAAAGACACAGACGAGAGATGCTGTTTACACGCTATTTACACTGGAGCCAGGCAGCCAGGCTGACACTCGCTCGTGCCAAGGGCACCAACCAACTTCTTCGTCGTTCTCGCGGCGGCTCGTCTCTTGAGCATCACTCAATCATATCGTAATATTACCCCCCCCCCCCCCGGCGGCAAAAGCACTGTCACGGTGCTGGTAAATATCCAAGGTGCATGGAGAGTTGTAGGGCTTGAGTCGGGCAACGTGGACAATGTCACTGGTTGTCACAGCGGAGGACGTCGTGGGCGTGTCTAGAACGATTTCATAGGTGACATCGGTCACTTTGCGTACCACGCGATATGGGCCCGTGTAACAGGAAAGCAGTTTTTCACAAAGGCCGACTTTACGCGATGGTGACCAAAGCAACACGAGGGCGCCGGGCATAAAATGGGCGTCACGGTGACGGAGGTCGTAGCGTTGTTTCTGCTTGTCTTGAGTCACTTGTAGACGAGCGCGCGCAAGTTGGCGAGCATGGTCAGCATGGGCGATTGCATCACGGGCATAATCGCTAGTTGAAGCTGTGGCGGACGGAAGCACAGTGTCCAGTGGTAGCGTCGGTTCGCGGCCATACAAGAGGTAAAACGGGGAAAAGCCAGCAGTTTCGAGACGGGAAGAGTTATATGCAAAGGTAATGTAAGGTAGAGCCAGGTCCCAGTCACGGTGGTCGTCTGAAACGTATTTGGATAGCATGTCTGTAAGGGTCCGGTTCAAACGCTCAGTGAGGCCGTTCGTTTGGGGGTGGTAGGAGGTGGTAAATTTATGCTGTATTGAGCAGACACGCATGATGTCGGCAATGACTTTCGCCAAAAAGGTGCGGCCGCTGTCTGTAAGCAATTTACGCGGAGCACCATGCATCAATATGATATCATGTAGCAGGAAGTCCGCAACATCAGTTGCACAACTGGTCGGAAGAGCATGGGTTACGGCGTAGCGGGTCGCGTAGTCCACCGCGACTGCAACCCACTTGTTTCCTGATGTAGATTCCGGAAATGGGCCTAGAAGGTCCAAGCCGACACGATGGAAGGGCTCGGCAGGGATGTCGAGCGGCTGCAGGTAACCTGCGGGGAGCTGGGAAGGCTTCTTGCGTCATTGGCAAAGTTCGCAAGCGGCGACGTAACGTCGTACGGAACGGGCAAGGCCCGGCCAGAAAAAACGGCGACGTACACGGTCATAGGTTCGAGATACGCCGAGGTGTCCTGCCGTTGGTGCGTCGTGAAGCTCTTCTATAACGGTGGAGCGGAGGCGTTTAGGTACTACAAGCAGAAACTCAGAGCCGTCTGGATGAAGGTTACGACGGTACAGAGTACCGTCGCGGAGGACGAAGAAGCGTAGAGTAGCATCGGCCGGAGAGTGTTCAAAACGCTTGATGAGTGCTCTGATGTAGGCGTCATGGCGTTGCTCGTCAGCGAAATGAAGCAGCTGGGATACAGATAATACGCAAGAAGCACTGGCAATATTGGAGGAGTCAGAGTCGTCAACAGGGCAACGCGACAAACTGTCAGCGTCTTGGTGCAGGCGGCCAGACTTGTACACCATGGAATATGAAAATTCCTGTAGCCTCAAAGCCCATCGACCAAGCCGGCCTGTAGGATCTTTTAGCGATGAGAGCCAGCAAAGAGCATGATGGTCAGTGACTACGGAAAAAGGGTGACCGTAAAGGTAAGGACGGAACTTTGCAACCGCCCAGACAACAGCAAGGCATTCGCGTTCCGTAATGGAACAGTTGCGCTCCGATGGTGCTAGGAGGCGGCTCGCATAAGCAATAACACGATCCTTGCCACGCTGACGCTGGGCTAAGACGGCACCTACGCCATGACCGCTGGCATCTGTACGTAATTCTGTAGGGGCATCAGGGTCGAAGTGGGCGAGAATGGGTGGTGAGGTTAGAAGAGTGACAAGACGAGAGAAGGCGGCGGCTTCTGCAGTACCCCACGAGAATTGTACGCCTTTCTTCAAAAGATTAGTTAGGGGCCTTGCAATTGTCGCAAAATCTGGAACAAAACGATGAAAGTACGAGCACAGCCCTACAAAACGTCGAACGTCTGCGGCTGTCTTCGGAACCGGAAACTCTCGGACATCGCGAGTTTTGTCGGGATCAGGCTGTACTCCGGAAGCGTCAACTAGATGGCCCAGAAAAGTAATTTGTCGGTGGCCAAAACGACATTTGGATGAGTTAAGTTGCAGCTTCGCCTGGCGAAATACATCAAATATAGTTGTGAGACGCTCAAGGTGAATGTCGAACGTTGGCGAGAAGACGATGACGTCGTCGAGGTAGCAGAGGCATGTGGACCATTTGAAACCTTGGAGCAAGGAGTCCATCATACGCTCATAGGTGGCAGGGGCGTTGCATAATCCAAACGGCATTACATTAAATTGGTATAGGCCATCAGGTGTGATGAACGCGGTTTTTTCTTTGTCCATATCGTCAACAGCCATCTGCCAATATTCCGAACGAAGATCAATAGACGAGAAATATCTGGAACCGTGCAGGCAGTCAAGGGCGTCGTCTATACGTGGGAGCGGGTAGACGTCCTTTTTTGTAATGCTGTTCAGGTGACGGTAGTCTACACAGAAACGCCACGTGCCGTCCTACTTCTTAACCAACACCACAGGTGACGCCCAGGGACTCGATGAAGGCTCAATGATGTTTTTATCAAGCATTTTGTTCACTTCATCTTGAATTACTCGGCGTTCCGACACAGAAACTCGGTACGGTCGTCGGTGAATAGGCACAGCATCGCCAGCAAGAATGCAATGCTTGACCGCGAGCGTCTGGCCTAAAGGGCGATCGTCGAAGTCGAAAATATCGCGGTAGGACGATAATACTTCGCAAAGGTCTTTAGCCTGCGTAGAGGACAGGTCCGTCGCAACCATTTTCTTTATGTTGGGATCGACGCCCGAGGCTGGCGCGATGGGCATGCTAAGGTCGCGAGAACCACCGGTCGGTAACGCTGCCACGTATTGGTCGCCGAGACAATCAATGGTGGCAAGGCAAATACCTTGCGGTAGAATTTGCTTTGCCAATCCAAAGTTACTGACAGGCATGCGAGTGTGGTTCGCAGTAATAGTAACTATACTGTGAGGCACGGTGACGTCATACTGTATTGGGATGTCGGGCAGAGGAGTGACGAGGTACTCGCCATCAGGAACTGGTTGGAAAGACAACAGTTCAATGTAGGCTATGGACTTTGGCGCCAGGCGAAGAAAGCCGGTGGAGCGTAATCGGCAGTGGGGTGCGTCAGAAGGTTCTGCGAGCATCGGCAACTCGAGGCGAAGGGTACTGGAAAAGCAGTCAATAAGGGCAGAATGGGCGGAGAGAAAATCTAGGCCGAGAATAAGGTCGTGGGGGCAATGAGCAATGACGGGGAAGAGGACAGGAGTGTGGCGGCCGGCGATGCTGACACGTGCCGTACACATGCCGATGACAGGCACAGTACCACCATCCGCAACGCGGACGACGCGTGCCGACGCTGGGGTGTGGAGCTTGTTCAGTCGTCGTCAGAAGGCAGCACTCATAATAGAAAGATGTGCTCCTGTATCGATGAGTGCCGTGACAGGATAGCCGTCAACGTCAACGTCAAGAAGGTTTCGGTTAGTAGGTAACGTGAGCAGAGGATTTGAGGGCAGGGTCGACAACGCAGCTTCACCCTCAGAAGCTACAGTGCCTAGTTTTCCGGCTGCGTGCGGGAGGCGATAGGCGGCGAAGAAAAGCGGCGGGGTTGGGGCGAACGAGACTGGTGGCGCCGAGGTGAGGGCGAGTGGCTGTAGCGAAGGTTCGGAGCAGGGACATCAGTGGTAGTAGGTTCACGGCGGGTGGCATAGGGTACAGAAGGTCCAAAGGTGCGGAAATAAGTGGGGGCGTAAGTCCGAGGAGGTGGTGGCCATCGGTTGCGGCAGTGACGGGCGACGTGGCCGATGCGACAGCAGTGGAAGCAGATCGGCCTGTCATCAGGTGTACGCCATTCGGACGGGCTGCGGCGAGATGTGGCAGAAAAGGACTGCCGGGGACGAGGAGGGCCGCTAGATAAATGGGGAACCCTGGGTCGAGATGTGGAACACATGGTGTTCAGACCCATGTTTTCACATTCTTGTCTGACGACAGCCTGAATCGTCGCAATGGTGGTTGCTGGCGGATCGGGAGGCGGCGTGGAGAAGAGGCTGGCAAACAGGCGGCCTCGAGTTCGCGGCGAACAATACGGGTGACGTCGTCAAAGGTGGTGGTCTGACGTCGTCGACCCTCACATGTCGACGTAGCAGCAGTGTTGGGTAGGCGCGCAATGTGGTGTGAGATACGACGGCTCTTAGCCTGTTCAAGTCAACGGCATTCTTTTATAATGGCGTCGATAGTCGACACGTTGCCGAAAACAAGCAAATTGAAAGCGTCGTTGGCGATGTCTTTTAGCACATGTGCGACTTTATCTGCTTCGGACAAATGATCGTCAGCTTTACGGCATAGAGCCAGGACATCGAGGATGTAGGAAACGTATGGCTCTGTAGGTGACTGAACACGAGACGCAAGAGCCTTTCTCGCGGTAGCCTTGCGCCCAATGGGGTCGCCGAACAGTTCCCGTAGTTCTTCTTTGAAACTGTCCCAACTGGTTATTTCGTCATCGTGTGTTTGGTGCCGCACGCGTGGGGTGCCACCGAGATAAAAGATGGCATTGGCGAGCATAATCGTTGGGTCTCACCTGTTATTAGCGCTGGCATGTTCATAGAGCTTGATCCAGTCGTCGACATCCTGTCCCTCCAGGCCAGAGAACACACCTGGGTCACGATGTGGGGCAACCGTGACGAGTGGAGCAGTCGGACAAGCCGAAGCCGTTGCGGAGGCGGGCTCATCACCGGGAGGCATGGTGACAAGCTCGGTGTGCCGATCACTTCGGAGTTCCGTGGTGAGGACGGGGATCGCTGACCTCCACCAGAAATGTTACGTGTGGAAAGACACAGACGAGAGTTGCTATTTACACGCTATTTCCACTGGACCCAGGCAGCCAGGCTGACACTCGCTCGTGCCAAGGAAACCGACCAACTTCTTCATCGTTCTCGCGGTGGCTCGTCTCTTGAGCATCGCTCAATCATATCGTAATAATATATACAAGAGAGGGCATGCTCAGAAAATGAAAGGCAGTCTCAAGGGGTGTTCTAACAGCAAGTCACTGTATTAAGAGCATTGTCTCTTGAAAAAAAAAACTAACATTACGATTTCTATCTGTTTAGATACGTGACTTCACTAGGGGTCAGCGTGATAGAGGGGGCCCTAATGCACAAACTACCAAGTTTTCTGATGAAATCAGCTTCCACAATTTCCCGGGTGAGCTGTAAGCTGTGTCTCGCTAAAACTTCAGCGGAACAGCTTCTGAGGCGCACAAAATGTGATGAGCCCGCTTAGTCAAGGAACCAGCTGGCTGAAAGACGCAGGTTTGCAGTGCTACTGTATGTGCATGATGTCTCCTATAGGCTAAAGAAAATTTGGCAGTGTGCAGGAATCACAGTCGTTTTCTCAGCCCCGGAAAAGTTGGCAAGGCTCTGTAAGCGTGTAAACGCGCCTACATCAGATCGTAGTTGTCCCTTTGTCGGGCACAGAAAAAGTTTTGTGACGTGCACAACGAATGTAGTCCACCATGTTCCCCTGTCTTGCGGCAGTAAATATGTTGGACAGACAGGCAGGTGCTTAAAAGATCGTCTAAGGGAGCACTGTAAGAACGTCCACAGCACTGTACAAGGCCACTTGGGCATCCATTGCCGGGATTCCAATCTGGATGCCTGAGTTAAGGCATGAACTAGGGTGGTTGCTTGGGCTAGTTGGTAATTCATGATCAAAAATAACGTACAGCGCGAAGGACAAGGAGTGCGAGAGACGACATACACAGCGCTGACTTCCAACATTATTTTATTTCGTTGCCCCCTCTTGTACATATATATATATATATATATATATATATATATATATATATATATATATATATATATATATATACACACACGATGTGGCAACGAAATAAAATAATGTTGGAAGTCAGCGCTGTGTATGTCGTCTCTCGCACTCCTTGTCCTTCGCGCTGTACGTTATTTTTGATCATGAATTACCAACTAGCCCAAGCAACCACCCTAGTTCATGCCTTAACTCAGGCATCCAGATTGGCAGCACAAATAAATAAATAAATAAATAAATAAATAAATAAATAAATAAATGTCCCAACCCAAGTTCTGGCGTGTATAAAGAACGCCGGGTGAATGGCTGAGTGTTAATTTCCATCACCTCTCTCTGCGGGCAACTTTACGCAGACTGGACTCGAGACCGTTCACCGAGTCAAAGATACTCGGACCGTGGCCACACCCGTCACTGGCTCGAACAGCGATTCGTGCGCTAGTGCGGTACTTGAAGTGCACGGGCTTAACAGACCGCTTAGAGTGTCCTTATGTATGGTGTCCCTCCCACACGTACTCAGTGCTTACTCTCTCCCTTTCTTCCCCTTTCTATTCCCCTTTCTCCCACCCCCAGTGTAGGGTAGCAAACCGGATGCTGTTCTGGTTGACCTCCCTGCCTTTCCTACCCTTGTTTTCTCTCTCTCTCCATGAACGAGAGTGGTGCGTCCAATAAGATAAAGTCGTGAATGAAACTCGGCACCTAGCTCGTGCGTAGCAACAGAACATGGTACGCGCCGAGAAATCACGGCGCCCCATTCGCAATGTTTAAAGTTTGTCTTAGCTAAAAAAAATATTTGCACCACCGAAATAATGTGACAGGGAGAGGACTAACAGCACCACGTTTTTGTAGCGATGCCGCTGGCGATACCATTACTTTTCGATCTATTTTCGTGCTTCGTCGGTGATCAAAGCGACGCATTTGTGCAAAGCGCAAAAGACGAGGGCCGAAGGAAGGACATAAGAACATGGTTTACATGATTCCCCTGACTTGCGGAAAGAAATACGTTGGCCAACCAGGCAGATGTTTAAATGAGCGAGTGAAAGAGCATGTTTACAGTTTTTTACGCCGCCGTGCAAGGTCATATCGGCATTCACTGCACAGACTGCCATTGTGACCCTGAATTTTAAAAGTGTGTCGTGATCTCCAAACACCGAGAAAAGCTTACACTTGAAATCATGTTTGAATCATGTAGGTGAAATCATAGAGGCTGACAAGATACAGCGGCTGAGTGACGTTTGAATCAGCATGCTGTCTATTGCCCTCACCAAAAACGAAATCAAGTACCTGACTGTGATGCACCAGGGTTTCATGTGTGGCATAATGCAAAAGTTGTTTTTTGTTACGTTTGCTCCTGTATATAGTTCTGGTGATTTCGCAAATAAAGAACAGTTAAAGTCAGCGCCTGTGTTGTGTTCTTCAATCAGTCCTCGCCTTTTGCGCTGCGCAAACATGTCGTTATTGAATAACCAACTCGGCCAAGCTTCTACCTTATCAAGGCGACGCGCCGGCCGAGCTATGAATGAGATCGGCCAGCCTTGAACGGTGGGTGATCGGTGAAAGGTGAGTGGCACAGAATAGATCGAACGGCATCAATATACAAAATTGCGGCGCAGCTATTCAAGTATATACTGTTGTACATCGAATGTACACAAATGGGGATGTAGGCTCCCTTAGAGCGAGCTATTCGAAGAAAAAGACACAAGACAGAAGCACCGTAAGCATACTTTTTGAACAAAATCAATAGATGTTAAGAAACCTAATAATAAAGGCGTACCATGCGTACCCGCATCAAGCAATGGAAGGGCACAGACTCATCGCAATAAAAACACGCGCTCGCACGTATCTGAATGACTAATTTTTCAAGTAGCTGCAAGAGCAAACACAAGAATTCGCCAACCAATAAATTTAAATAATTTCGTTGCAGTCCACAAGGAAATTCGGTGAGTCACTCAAAACACATCTCCTGAATCAATGACGCACTCACGTGCTTAAAGGAATAACCTTATTACAGGCACAATGTTCTTCTCAAAGTAAAATCACTAACATGATAGAATTGAAAAATCACGTGGCATTGTGTTGTGCAAATTAAAAGATAGCGCAATCGCGAAAATAGAGCACTATGTCACTACTGATGTCGTCTTACCGTTCGCGGAGAAGATGCAAAGAAGGAACACGCCAGAGAAATACATCGTGTTCTCCGCCTCAGAGTCCGTCGATCTTTGGCACTTCTGAAGACGAGACTGCTGCACGTTTTAAGAAATTGTCAAGTGGCCTTGGCCATCGGCAGAACGCCCAGCTTAAGGTCGTTGCTTGCATCGGCAATATCTCTATTGCCAGATTTTGCCATTTGGGAATCGGAGCTGGAGCATGTCGGCTGAACAAAACGCCCAACGCAAAATATCTTGCGTTGCTAGCTTTCTATAATCACTGCCGAGTGAATGACCTTGAGTGTGTTCGAAAGAGAGCAGCTGCAGCATCGTCGAAAGAGCGGCACCCGTGCCTATCACAATGAATACTGGTCAAGAAGCACGTGTCGTAGGCAAAATGCATAATTGTAATGTACTTTCAAAGCTTACTAATTTAAACTGAAAAAAAAACTGAGAGTAATTTAGCAGTCATTTCTGTATTCTAGAACCCTCTAATACATTGACATTCCACCTGGACTTAATGATGATGACGATCGATAATTTATAATTGCACTCCCTTTAGATCAGGGTCCTTTTAAATTCCCAAGCATACATAACCTAGATACATTTTGCTATATATATAACTATCTAGCATTCTAACTATCTCGAACTTATCCTTTAATGTTACCTATGACAGTGGTGTTCCCGTATCCATATCTTTCCGGCTGTTTGTATCACCAAGATGCCAGTTATTTGTCGCTGCTGTACACCGTTGATCGTGTCATTTTCATATCATATTTGACCCCTATCACTTCTCGAATTGAAACCACGCAGAACTTGACAGGAATATGGAGGCTTCATTTGATGAAACGAGGTGGAATAAAGGATGCCTAAGGATGGTGGCAACGTTGCGTTTTGTGGCAGCTGTTTCGTGAGAAACGATCGAAGAAAAGCAAAACGACTTTAGCCGAACTTCAATTGGTTTGCATGAAACAGTAATGCTGTTTTTTTTTGGACAATCTTTTCTTTAACGTTAATTGAGTCAGAAGGCTTCGGTAACTCAAGCCATGCGCATATTCGTGCTTTTTTTATATACGTCAATGAGTCAATACAAGCTTTAACTTTTGGTTTCAGCACTACTCGTGGGTGTCATTACATCTGTGTCCTGTCTTATGCGCGCTGTTTTATGTCTTTTTTTTATTGATATGATAGAAGGAGATGTTGGCGCACAGTTTAAGGCGCCGGCTACTCCTCATCTCTTGACGTAAAAACGTTTACAGCGCAAACACATGCAACCACAAAGTAAGGGACAGGACACAAGCGCTTGTGTCTGTCCCTTACTTTGTGGTTGCATGTGTTTGCGCTGTAAACGTTTTTATGTCAAGTATGCACCAACTCGCCCAGAAAGAAGTTTTAATGAAGTACCTCATCTCTTGAGTGGTTCCGTCATACATCGTACAGGGTTCTAGGTTACATATCAAATAGTCTTTTCACGCAACCATCAGGACTTATCACGCAACGTTTCCACAGGAAGACTATGACGTAAGGAATACATGGTACATACAATATACAATGTAAATGTCTCCACACTTATGTAGATGAAAGTCTCAAAAGTACAAAAGATATTGTCGCCAAATAACACATTGTCTAGTCAGCGGGTGGTACATACATCGTGTAAATACATTATCACATACAGTCACAACAGAACAGTCAACATAACATAATTCACAAACAGATGGATATATACAGTGGCAATGAAATGAAGGGAACAATGAAAGCGCTAATAACGTCCAGCAATGCCGCTGTCTTCAAGAAAAGTCTTTAGTGTTTTTAAAGCACTCTTCTGCAAGGCCGTTGTTGGCCAAGGGCCCAAACGTTTCCTTAAACTGAAAGGTCTGCGGTCTAATTTAATTAGCGCTGATTTAAGTCGGCTTCTTGGTGTGTCGTGATGTGGGCAATCTAGAAGGACGTGATACATATCTTCGTCTACAAATCCACAATCACATTCAGGGGTTTTCGCACGGCCAATTCTGTGTAAGAAATGCTTTGTGTAGGCAGTGCCTAGCCTTAATCGATGAATAAGGGTTTCCGTAGTAGGCGAGCATGCCTTCCTATAAGGAACTGCATATACAAACATGTAGAAATATACGTCGTTGATTCTCTTTAATATTAGTCCGAAAAGCAGTTCTTTGTACTGGTCACAAGGGTGGGAAGTAAAAGTTGTTTATTTGGAAGAACATCTTCATGCGTGACTGCCTTTCCCGTGGAGTGTCGCGTAATGGCTATTTAGTATGCTGTATATTTCAGTCCCGAAAATTTTGTATGGCTTAAAAGAGTAAATATGAAAGTAGCGACATCCTCGGGCAGGAGTTATAAAATTTAACAGCCGCTTTTACTGTTTACTTGTAACGGTACCTGCAGTGGAGATATGACAAATGCGTGAACGCTGTCTAAGCGTCTTAAGACACAGGTGGCGAGTATCGTATCGCGTACACATGACATGATGACACCTTGTATCTGTATCCCGCATACTTATCATATGAGTATTGTGTTTGTGTATAATAATATCATCTCAAGTTATCTTTGCGCATCCCTGTCTGTGAATGGCGACATCTACTCTCGCCTACGACTTGTGCTTCACGCGACAAGTTCTTTGGAATAATATAGTCAATAACATAACATCTGTTATAAGCAACTCTAGGGGTTGAATAGTGTAGCAATATAACCAGGACAGACTGCATGGATAATCATAAAGCATGCATATATATATATATATATAGATATATATATATATATATATATATATATATATATATGCAGAGACTCATGGCGACGCCGACGGCGCAAATTTGCGTGTTGTGTCCATATAATTGTTATCGCAGTAATAGAGCGACTTGATAGTCGAGAGCCTGCACTATGAAGGTGTCTTACAGAGAAACACAACGCGACGCCACCACCAGCCATACACAGCTTCAGGTTCCACAAAGCTCCTCCGCTGTGATAGCATGCGCGTCTCAAAGAGATCCCCTTTGATGAGCACCACCATGTGTCCGCTTCTGCACATGGTGGAGTCTACTACCCGTCATCCTCTCTCTTTCACTTCCCTCTCCTGTGACGACGCTTCGGCGTGCTTCCTCAAGGGTTGTAGAATAAGCGTAATTTTCTTCCTACACATCACTATCATCATCAAAGAGCAAGTTGACATTCTGCAATGAACAGGTCCCGCAACTCGTTTGCGACATTGTGTGCTTACCATTGCATCGGCCTAGAAAGTCCGGCCGCTGACAACGAAAACGGGTGGTAAAGCCAAAGTTATACGCTTTAATAAAGCGCAAATAACTTTAACCTTTTATTCAGCTTGCTTTCAGCGGCACTACATACCTTCCCGTGCGTGCACCCACGTGTGGATCTTCCGAATTCTTCAACAACGTTCAAGGACAGGCCGAACTGGTGCAATGGATTTCCAAAGCCCTCCTCCTCAGAAAAAAAATAGCCCCGACAATTCGGTCAAAAGATTGTCAATTGTTTGCAAAATCATGCCTGCAGTGTGCTTTCTTCCTTTATCAGAAATTATCGGTCAGTGCTATCGTCAATCGTCAGCTCAAGCACGCGCCACGTTCTAATGAGAAAGAAGAAGGAATTCCGCCCGCCAAGGTAGGCACCTGCCCCGAGCTCCTCCTGCTTTCGAGCCAGCAATTAGTCTTCAGGTGAGCGGACATCATTTCTGAGACTCTCTCCTCTTGGTAATCTTGCTTAGCGGCGTTTGTACAAGTCCGACAGCAGACGGTCGAGCAGGCTTCGTTGACCGATATTTTTGCCTGTAGGCTTCATGTGAGTGCCATGTCATGATGTGTCGAGTTTAACGGCATTTTCGCATGCCTGACAGTGGGAGGTCGAGCAGGACGTCATGGCGTTAAGAGCGAAAACATCGCTCGCTATGGGACAAGAAAGGAAAACGCCATGCCAAGTCGTGTTCGTGTAGATGTCACATCGGTTTAGCGGAACAGCCTTTGTACAGGCCTGAGAGTAAAAGGTCGAATATGTTCTTGGACGTGAAAAGTTCATGCGGGTTGGATCGAGTTTAACATCATTTGCACAGAACAGATAGAAAAAAAAACAGATCTGATAGTCCGTCATGCTTGCCTGTCTGGTTTCCGCAAGCTCATTATCAGGTTGGGTCAAGTTTAGCTACGTTTAGGAGCGCAGGACAGGTGAAGTAGGCTTGATGGTCCTGAACTGCTGCTTTTGTGGTTAATGCATGCGTCATTTCGGGGTGAATGAAGTTTAGCGGTGTTTGCACTGTCCCGACAGCAAAAGGCTAGAGTAGGCTTAAAGCATCAGCGTGCTCGCCGGTTGGTTTCATGGAAATTTCATATCGGGTTGAGTCGAGCAGGTACCTTGTACTTTGGGCGAACATCCCTGCGAGGGTTTGTCAGTGTCGGCTAAGTGACCAAAATTAAATTAAATTATTGGGTTTCACGTGCCTAAACCACTTTTTGATTATGAGGCACGCCGTAATGTGGGACTTCGGAAATTTGGACCACCTGGGGTTGTTTAACGTGCACCTAAATTAATGTGTTTTCGCATTTCGCCCCCATCGAAATGCGGCCACCGTGGCCAGGATTCGATCCCGCGACCTCGCGCTTAACAGCACAACACCACTAAGCAACCACGGCGGGTGGCTAAGTGGCCAGGTCGACAAGCTGGCGTGAACTGATTTATGTGACTTGCTTTTCAGGATGTGTAACACATTCATAAATTGTTTAGCAATCGAGAAGCTTTTGACCCTGTCCGTTAGCGCAGGGTTCGAGTACATGTATTCTGAAGTCGGGATGATGTCGTGCAGCACTAGAGAGCTGCTACATTCTAGCACCCTATGCTGTCAAATATTTTTTTTTGCGTGAACTAGCCGGGGCGCAGCTTAATGCTACACATCGGCGATCTCAGAAACAAGACGACATACGTAAGGCAGTGCGTCAGCGCAGCCACGTACCGTGTTTCTCTCTGTATGTTGTCCTGGTCGACCCGTGAATTGTTAGCTTAAAGCATAATGCCCTTTCATTCCTCGAGGTCTTCTGCCTAATTATTTTGACATTAAAAGGGCGCTGTTTCTATTTTATTTGCAGTGACTGCTTATCTGTTGTCGCTTGGCAGTCCCCGGAACCTCCAAAACACTATAGACTTCCTATTATTTTGATGGTATCGCTTACTTAGCCCACTTTCCAAGGCTATAGACAAGCTCACTCGACTATACTGTACTTCTTAGAGACTGAACAGCGCAGCCGTCATTGTGAGGCACGCTTGTAGAGAGATTTCATAGCAGCACATTGAGACGAGCATGCCTAACAGCTTGCGATTGTTTGAGTTTGATCAGCCTTTCTTTTTCTTTCACAGCCATCGACTAAGCATTTTTCGCGACTCGAAGATGACTCACAAGCCTTGGCAAAGCGACGAGTTCGTCCTCTTCGAGGAGAGGCAGGCGATCAAGTGCAAGTTCTTCAAGAAGGGCAACTTCACCGTCACGCTTGCTCCCGGCTACCAGGGCATTCCCGAGAACCTCGTCATCAACCTCGTCATGTGGGTGGTGAGTGAAGCGTTCTTCCTCGGGAGCACTCGTCCTGCCCAGCCCGAAAAAAAATACTGATTTTCAAGCGGCTGTTCTTGTCCCGTCACCCGGTGTTTCTTTGCTTGGCGCTATCATTCTCGGCTGTAAACATGACATACCAACTTGGCCAATTCGGTAGCCTTTTTATTTAATCTTGAAGTAGAGTACTCGGGACCTAGTTGTGAAAGACTCGGATGCAGTAACCTTGTTGTGACATTCCCGGATGTAGTAACCTCCTCGTTACAATAACCCCACTGGTGACGATAGAATCGCGTGATTCCCATGCAAAGAAACCCTGATATATTGAACCACAAATATTGCTAAATTCGGTATACTAATTTATTAAAGCAATGAACGAGGCTAGTTGATGGACGTTCATGATTATATTGCGCTTAGTGTTACACTGACGAACGGAAAGGACAGGAAGCGGACGTACGTAGCCCAAACTACCAACTGTTTAATACTGTTAAAGAACGCTCTTATATACAAGGAGATATGGCGCGGGGAGGGGGTGGGGAGATATAGAAAGATATGACAAAGGGACGACATGTGATCATACTTTGGCCCAGCCATACATCGTTCATTGGCACTCGTTAGCCCTGGCAAACTCGACCTCAGCTTCGATAAGCGCTATGGACGGAGTGCTTACGCACATCTCTTTTTCTTTAGCTATCGCAAGTGCCTGCCATAGTTCTTGTTCCGTTGAAATGTGCGTAAGCACTCCGTCCATCGCGCTTATCGAAGCTGAGGTCGAGTTTGCCAGGGCGAAAGGGTGCAAGTAAACGAAGTATCTCTGGCCCAAAGTATGATCACATGTCGTCTCCTTGTCCTATCTTTTTATATCTACCCTCCTCCCCCCCCCCACCCCCGCGCCATATCTCCTTGTATATAAGCGCGTTCTTTAACAGTATTAAACAGTTAGTAGTTTGCGCTACGTACGTCCGCGTCCTGTCCTTTACGTTCGTCAGTGTAACACTACGCGCAATATAATAATGACCGTTATAATAAACTAGTAATAGTAAACTTCGCTCCAATTTCGTCAGCGGGAAATATTTACCGCTCAATTATGTGTAAGCTTGGACCACCAACATATATTTAATACATTCCGCCCCCATTTGAATGAAGCCGCCCCGGCGTTGAATCAAATCGTTCAGCTTTTAAGCACTAGTATCGATCATAGCTGGGCTGGTTACCTTGCTTCAATTTTTGTCGACAGCTGTCAAAATAACGTTGATCATGATTATATAATTTAAAGGACAATTACAAACAGGACGCAAGCCGCCATGTTGTACCACGCCATTTGTAACATGACGCCTGGTATCGCAGTTACACGTAAACTGATCGCAGTAATATTTGTTATAACGGGTTAGGCGTAAGGGCATCGCCTGACATCCTGATGCACATCGTCGACGACCCCTGGCTTCGCTGTCGCCTATGCATTGATCCTGCAAAACTTACAATGATTGGTGTCACCCCCCCCCCCACCCCCCAATCTGTCTCGGAGAAAAAAACTAAGGGCTCTTCACGTAACATTGCAAATCAAAGAAACCGAGCGATAACAAGTTCAGGTCTTTTTTTTTTTTCAGACGGTGTTGTTCAACGAGCTCTTGCTTATCACTTTGTGTGGCCGTCGACTAACTTGTGCTATCAAGACGCAGATGTACTACAAGTCATGACGAAGCGTCTAATTGCTGCCGCGTTGTACGGTGTGGGTCAACGTGAAATGAAGCGCCACATATCGCTATACGAAGTTCGCGCGGCGACCACTAGGAGCCGCCACTGGCGTCCGTCGCAGTGGTAATATTTCGGCGGTAGAGAAGTCCACCTCGAATTGCGAAATGTGGTGCTTGACGGCGGAGCGCACGAGAAACCGGTGGTGCTACAGGATTCTTCAGAAGGTTCAGAAAAGTGGCTATCCGTGGGTCCTTCTACTGCTCTGAAGCCAAGTCGGCGATGGGCAAAGGTAACAGAGCGAACGTCAGGGGTGAAACGCTGTCGACGTCGGGTGGCATCGGCGAACGTGATAAATCGTTGGCGTCAGAATTTTTGCGACCGGAGTGGCAGACAACCCGGATGTTGTGTTCCTGTAGACGTAGGGCCCATCGTGCGAGTTTGTCCAGACGACACGGGCAGACGACACTGCCAGAGTGTATCACTTAGTGTTTTTTTTTTGCAGTCATGTAGCATTTTTTATCTTTTACGCCACGTCCTGTGTTGTTTTCTTCGCAACGGATCCTTTTGCATGTGTCTACGACACGCAAGTCCTTCAGCAGCTTTTTTCCCCTACAGTTTCTGGTCTTTTCGCGACAATAATTTATTGAGCGTTTTTGGAAGCTAGTTATGCAACAGCCATTTTCTCTTCGAAAGCTTGTTTGCAACTAGGTTCTAAAGGTGTTGAGAGGCTAGCCATGCAGTTTTTTAATGCCAATTAGTGAACTTGTGTTTAAATCTGATCCTTTGTTCCTGATGGCCGGTAAGCTGTCTTTTTTTTTTTTTTTGCGCTTGTCGGCACAGGCGCGGCACCTAACTAAACCAAAATAAACAATCTTCCTGGGAATATATGCCTCTTGGTTTTACTATCCGATAGTTGATTCGATATTCGATACTTACTATTTCGTACTATTGCGTTCCATATGGTATTGCATACTATTCTGTTCGTATTGGACAAAGTTGGATATTTCCCCTCGCCCTCCATTTTACTCTGTTTCATTAATGCAGCTTTCTAGGGGGCTCTCTGTAGAGTGGGCACCGCAATCCATGATAATTGTCCAATAATGGCAATGCTCACGTATACGCAAAGCGCTTTTACTTCATTTTCCAGGGCCTGATCACCCTGTACAGCGTACTGAACCGAACTGCGAAGAACTACAGCAGGCTGGCCTTACTACACAAGGATGACCAGAAGTAAGAACTGCCATACCGTTCTCATGCATATACCAATAGATGCTCATTTTTGGCCGCCGAGAATAAATTGCTCGCACATCTGCTACAATATTATGCTTCATCGCGCGCAGCCGGTGATTTTAAATATTCGAAAAATATGCGGAATATATATGTATTCCAAAATATCGGCTATTCGATTTTAATGCCAAATCGATATGCGGCACCGTTCGATTCATTATACAAGAGCTTAGAATGTTCACACACCCGTGATCCTTCGTATGTCCTTTTCGTTTCTGCTGTTACTTGTAATGGGTTTTCATCGGTCCAATTTCCGCTTGTATGTGTGTGCTTTTTTGTTAACCTTTTATTTTATTTTCATTTATATCCCTTGCTTGAAGTCCCCCATACTCAGAACCTCGTAAAGCGGCCCTGCAAGTTATTTGTGAATAAACAAAATCTTGCGTCTATATATAAGAAATTCTCCCGCCACACAATAAACCGGATCAACCTCCACCCTAACAAGAGAAAGGAAGCATTCGAGAGATTTTCCGTTTCTGCAAACTTATAGACATAGTTCACAGCAATGCTGGTTGAGGCAGTTTTGTGACGCCGACGTCCGCAGAAGCGCGCATGGCAAGAAAAAGCAAGCGTACAAAATAGAGACGCAGGTAAAAATGAACAGGGTGGGGGCAAACTCCGGTGTATGTGTTGGCGGTTTTTGTTTTAGACGCAGTCCTCTTCTTAGCGTTATTACCTACTAACTTCCTCAGCCTCTTGTCAACGCAAGAGCACACAAAACTACAAGTGCAGTGACCACGTTCTGTTTATCCGCTGGTACAAAGACGTTGCCAGCAACACTCATTAGCGTGCAGTGGAATTTTTCTTTTATTTTTGCGAAAACAACTGCGCAGCACGAAAACGTCTCTAAAACAGTGTAGTTGAATCAACCGTCACAATATAGCGCTACCAGCGGCTGCTGCTTTTTATCGATGTCTACGATGTTCCGATGTGCCGTTACCGGTGATAAACCTACGGACAGGCTAGCATTTGAGATATTTGGGTCATTCATAAACGTATTATCATTTTCGAAATATCGCGCAACGCTGACAGGGGCACCTCGTGACGAAGATTTTAGCCAGAGAGCACACAAAGTAAATGATACCATTAGTTGTCATGCTGTACTTAGTTGCTGGTGTGTAAGGCATAGGTAGCGACATAATCGTTCACATGCAGTGCTTTTTGTAATTTTCATTCGAAGAGAACAATTACGAACGCGGCAACATTTCAAGCGCGCTGTATAGTTGTTCAAGGCGTCGCAAGATGTCGCCACGAACGTTGACTAATGGCCTCCATGGCTCTGGTAAGCCGGTATTCCATGAACGGTACGACGTTACGGACAAGCTTATAAAAATTAAATTATGGGGTTTTACGTGCCAAAACCACTTTCTGATTATGAGGCACGCCGTAGTGGAGGACTCCGGAAATTTCGACCACCTGGGGTTCTTTAACGTGCACCTAAAGCTAAGTACACGGGTGTTTTCGCATTTCGCCCCCATCGAAATGCGGCCGCCGTGGCCGGGATTCGATCCCGCGACCTCGTGCTCAGCAGCCTAACACCATAGCCACTGAGCAACCGCGGCGCGTGACAAGCTTATAAGTATCTATTATCTGATAAGTACTGATTTTTCGTTTCCGGTCAAGGTGGTCTCAGCTCATATACGGAAACAGAAGCGACCTGCAGGACGATGAGAGCCTCGAGTCCCTAGAGACGGTCATCCGACACGAAACAGTAAGTGCCCGCCACGCTACGATGAAATTAGTCACCGTTAGGCAGTTTCGTCATGACGGGGAATGCCGCGTGCGCTTAACGCAAACGTCATTTCGTGCAAAAAGACCCGCGTGATATGGGCACTTTCATTATGCGCTGTAAGTTAATTCAATAAACTTCGTCTCGACTAATGAAAGCTGTTACATGTACGTTACTATTTGTTACACTGGTCACGTGAATTTCCTCCGAAAGCTTTGTTCGTGAGCTTTGGGCGCTTTGGGCGTGCTAGCTGATGCAGTACGCAGTACTGCGATATTTTATTGTGGTTTCGAGTTAGAATGATGAACTTCGCGCTTATCTACAATTGTTTTATTTCTGGCAGTTTTCGTTGAAAGCAGAAACCAAAAGATTGCTGCCGACACGCGGTATAATTTGACTCTTCAGAATAGCGCAAGACCCATCGATATCAGTATAGTGCGTATCGAGAAAGGCTGTTCAGTTGCCACATTATATCATAAGAATTTTTGAGGCAAAGTTGCCTTTAGCAATGTGCTTCTCTGTTCTGCCTGTTGTACATTGTGAGCCCTTTTGTAAACATAACATTTTTGCATTTCAGGGCTTGCTCAGCTGGGTGTGGTCTATTTTCTTGATCAAGTGAGTCCGTCGGTGCCTGATCGTATGCACGTCCCTTTATTGCGCAGAGAAACGTTCTGACTGGTGTTGCAGTAGTCTGTGTTACCAGCCTCCAGGCTCTATGATATGGGCCAACGGAGGCCCCAATAGAACACCTGACATTATAGCGGATAGCACAGGATATCCAGGGCACCCAAGGAGCTGCGGGAGGATCAAAGCTGTAACTAACGTGGACCCTACCCACTGACCACCGTAGTCCCAGCTTTGGTGTCCCCGCTGTCATTTTGGTCTCCTGGAAGTGCACTAAGTAGGACCCGTCGTTTACACATTCGTGAGATATTGCCGATATTCTCACTTCCCTGGCGGCCTTCGATTTGCTTCTGCGACACTAGTCAGATTCTTAAGACGCGTAATGTGGCGTTTGGGACGGTGTACGCAACAAGAGAAAGCGCTCCGGAACTGTGCAACGCCAGTCGGTACCTTGCCGAGTGCAGTTGCAGTGCCGCTCGAGCGCTATTGAGCGCCATCCCTTCGCGGCGTGTCTTTATTAGGGTGTTGCACGTTCGTAGCGTTTATCGTGCCGGACTTGCCACCTTATTTACGGCAAGTTACGGTAGTTACGGCAAACTGCACTCGCGGTGCATTAAGCTCGATAACAAGTATAACAGCGCTTCCCAATCAATGTTGCAAGCAGTAAAATGAACTTTTGTTATCATTTAGGCCGAGGCACGACGCTGTGGTCTTACGACAGGCGATCCCTCAGCCCACCGTCGCGTCGCATGTGCACTTAATAACCACGTAACTTTATCCAGACTTCAAAGATATGCAAATGTCACGTAGCTAGACAGAACCAAGATAATGTTGCTTGCCGTCGCTTGGACATACTCAAGACTCCACGGCGGCCGCATGTCGGTAGGGGTGGAATACGGAAACATCCGCATACTTAGATTTAGGCGCACGTTAAAGAACCCAGGTGGTCCAAATTCGACCGAACCAAGGTCATGTTGTTTGCCATCGCTTGGAGATACTCACTTGTTGCATTCCGCCTAATTATATAATTATAGTCCTAATTAGTTATTAATCTTCTCAATTATTATTATTAGATGAAAAGTGTCAATGAGAAAATTGTAGAGCAACGTCAGAAACTGCCGACACAGCTAGAAAGCTGTCTGGAATTCCTCATGTTGCTCTACAATTTTTTATGCTCCACGTTTTTATGTAGCACGTTCAATGCGTGCTACACCCTGTATAATACCAGAACGAGATCGCTTACACGCATTAACTGAACTTTCAAAACGCACTGCTGGTGAGCACGAAAGAAAGAGTAGTGCAAAATTGTCAGGCGTACTGTAGATTATCGCGTATCAAAATGTGCATATCTGAGCACCGCTCATCCGTCACGTCGCGTGCTCCGAGCTTCCTTGACCAAGCACATGCGTAAAAAGACAGGCTTGGGGATTCCCGTTCGCGATGTACATGCAGGGACCGGCACATCCTGAAGAAGAACGGACCGGACGCCGTGCAGTACCTCACCTTCCAGCGGCACATCATTGTCCTTGTGCTCATCGTGTGCCTCTTCTGCGTCGGCCTCATCCTGCCCATACACGTGTTTGGCGACATAGGTGAGGCACGCTGGAGCAACATAACGTGGGGCCGGCCGCTTGAGAGCGGTGCAATATAATGTAATTCACACATTTAAAATTGAATAAGGGCGTAAATCTACTTATTACTCGAACCCTTACACCCTTCTTGGACGCAAGGGTGCGAAAAAGAGAAGGATTTGAGAAAGGGTGTAAATATATTTATGACTACCACACTTACACCCTTTTGAATGTAAGGGTGTGAAATAGACATATTTACACCCTTATTAACTTTTGAACGAGTAAATTATTTTACAGTGTATATAGCGACGTTTACGTGCATGTCGCATCGCATTTCTAGCGCGTCGCATCCACGTGAACGTTGGTAACGCGCTAGAAAAGCGAGTCGCGCCAGATGCGACAGGAGAGGGTATGTTCGAGGAGGGTTAAGTCGTCTCGCGCGGCGAATGCAAACGCTGGCGCATCGCATTGTGGTGTAGAGACGGCGGCCGCCGCGTTCCACTCGCTGGCCGAGCACAAATCGCGGGGAAAAGATTCCAGCTGGAATCGCACAAAGGCTAACGAGCCACACCGTAAGCGCTGTCGCGTAGTAATTACCGTAATGCACCGAAGCATGTCGCACGCTATACTGTCACATTCATGTACGCATCGCTATCAGCTTTTGATGCTTAGAAATTTTTGTCATTTCTCCGAAGAATCTGTGTTAAAATATGAGGCAAATGGGGAAAAAAAGTGGCAGGCAGCTTTCAGCTACGCAGATGCTTAGGGCTACGTAACCGTATGCCGCACGTGCGAGACACGCTACTTGAAATAGCGCCGTCATTAAGTACACGTTTCATTCGATAGAATTTTGCGGATCATGCAAGGGAGCTTGTCGTTGTGGTTTGTCAGAAACAGCTGGGAATAAGGAGGAGATGCGCACAGATGAAAGGAAAGGAAAATGGCTCAGCATGCTAGGGGAAGGCCCTCGGGCATCGAAGATACGTCGTTTGGAAAAGACGACATTAGAAGGCGAAGAAGCCGTTCGTCATGCCAAGGCAGGGACTCGAGAAAACGTCGACGGGAGAGAACGGAGCGGTGCGAAGACATTCACTCGGTGTGATCCTGTTGTCTTCTGGGGATCATCGAATAATAAAAATCGCAAATGCTATCGCATTGCATCGCTGCTAGATAACATGAGGGGCCCGTGCATTTCTTCTAACGGGTGAAACAAAGCATTGTTTTACTTACCGCATGACGTGTTTGTGAAAACAAATGCAGTATCTGTGAATCAGTGTATATTTTATAAAATATCTAGGTTGCAGTTTTTGGTTTCTTATCAATTCATTTATTTAGTTAGTTAGTTAGTTAGTTGGTTATTTAGTTAGTTAGTTAGTTTGTTTGTTTGTTTGTTTGTTTGTTTGTTTGTTTGTTTGTTTGTTTGTTTGTTTGTTTGTTTGTTTGTTTGTTTGTTCCTGGCACGCAATATCAACCCGTGCATTTTGGACGCTTCCAAGTAAGATGGTGTCTGCCTCTTCTCGTGATATTTTATAGATTACTGGTTTGTCGCCACTTGGCGGTCTGTTTAGAGCACTAACACGCTGTGGAGGAGTCGCTCGCCTTCATAGCCAGCAAAAGTCGTTCGCGAGCAGAGATGTGCAAGATTCAACTCCACCAATACACGCTGTGGCTTCATTTCCCTCGACCAGCTGTACCACGTTATAGCTGTATACCGCGCTATATGGAGTGCACGCAGTCAGCCTGATAGACAAGCTTCTGCTTTGGAATGCGCATTACCAACCACTAGCTTCGAACATGGCTTGAGCATGTTGCTTTCGTTTTCTTTGTAGAAGGGGACGCCAGGAAGTTTGTCCATACAACCCTCAACAACATGGATCCAAAGTAAGCCTGCAATTTTTCACCGCTCATAATGTCTTTGTTGTGTAATAGACGTGCAAATACAAGGGTCTTATAGCACTGCAAAGATAGGAAGGCGACCAGCCGGCATTTTCTTAGAACCGCCCAACACTGCTTGTTTGCGATACCGAATGAATGTTTCGCGTCATGCGGTTTGCTCGAAACTGCTTACTGGGTCTTTCCACGCCAACTGGCCCAACCCGTGGCGCTAGGGCAATATCCGCTTCTCTCATAAAATTACAAAATAAAATTGCACGTATATAAGCATTCCTTTAACAGTATTTTCCCAAAGTATTTTGAGAGCAAACATTTTTTGCGCCCTTCAGGGCCATTTGAGTTTCACGAAACGGCGGAAAACCAGTTGCGAAACGAAAATTAGCTAAAAATCGACCGTGTCACGTATTCTCTCAAACTTTGTGTTTTTGCGTTGTCTGAACACCGTTTTTTATTACAAAACCGTTTCAAAGAATTCTTGTGTGTTTTCAGTGCGCAGCGTCGAGGTAAATATGCGCAATATTTGGCGTGTTGGGCAATTTTTTTTATACAAAAAGAACATTCATAGAAGGAAACGTGAAATTATGTTCTTAGAGCTGTCCCTAAAGCCTACTATCCTCTAAAATTTTATATTCGCCGATGTGCTGCGCCCAGGTTCTAAAATAAAACCTGACTTTGGCAGGTATGCTATTTTAGCTTATATTTAGAGCTTGATATCACACAAAGGTGACCCAAGGCAAAATGTGCAGCAAATGGGATATGATTGAGAAGCGTAAAAACTTTGCCCGCATAAGTATTAATAGAATAAATTTTACGTCTTCACCAAGAAAAACAAAATTTTGAATTTGAGTCCCACCATTGCACTTTAGTTCGCGCTTCGACTTCACCTCGTAGCACTTTGACGGAACGCACAAACTGAATTTGCTGCTTAAAAAAATGGGTGAGGTACCCGCAGCATATGGTTTTGTTCTTTTTTTTTTCGTACTATATTCTTTGTATATTATACATATATAAACGCGATAACAAACACAGTCAATAATATAGGAATACTATGGACTTTAGCACCACAGTGCCCAAAATAATAAACAGCTGTACTTATTAGTTTCTTCGGTCTTGACGTCACAAAGGCCCTCTGCTGTGTGTCTCAACAAGAACTTTGTCGACTACTGTCTGCCTGGCTCCAACTAGCGGGAATAATAGTAAACATATCCAAGAACTTGTGAAATATGTTCACAAAGCTGCCTATTAACTTTATTCACCGAATTTATTCCTCCTCTTTTGCTGGCCTCATGGTTGCTGAACGTCTGTAGGGTAAGTGGTGCTCCCAGTTCAAGCTCATGAAACCGATTTGTGGCCCGCTCCACCAAGTCATGAGTGTGGTCACGAGCGGGGTCGCAAATGTATACTTCCAGCTGCACGGAAGGGTGCAATGTCGGTCTACCTTAAGTATAGGCATGCCTTCGGGATGTAAATTCGTACACAATTCTGGTTATCGCGGCTTTTATTCCACTCCGCACACAATCCCATCTGCACCACCCTGGTTTGTATTTCCCGCCAATGTGCTATGAGGTAAAAAGTTGAAGTGCGAACCAAAATAATGCAATCGGGGGACTCAAATATAAAAAAAACTTTTTTTTCGGTGAGAATTAATGCAAATTACCTCGATTAAACTTTCCGGGGCAAAAGAAGTTTTTCTTCTCACTTGTATGCACTTTTCCGCGTACTTTTCCATGGGCCACGTTAGTGTGTTGCCAACGTCTAAACATTGGCTAAAATAGAATTTTTGCCAAAGTCAGGCTTTTGTTTTACACCTGCGTGCAACATTTCGGCGAAAATAAAATTTTACGATATAGTAAGCGTTAGGGGCACTCATACAAAACTAAATCCATGTTTCTTTCCGTGACCGTTCCTTTGTGGGAAATTTCTCGAAAACGCTATAATTTGTGCATATTTACCTCGGTACTAAGGATTGAAAGATATAAAAACATTTTGGGAAAATGTTTTTGAATAAAACAATTTTCAGACAACGCAAACACGGAATGTTTGAATGAATGAACAAAGCGCCCGGTTTTCCACCGTTCCGTAAAAATTGAAATGGCCTTGACAAGCGCAAAAACAAAAATCCGCTCAATATGCTTTGGAAAATACTCGGCAAATAATGCTTATGTACGTGTAGTTGTATTTTTTGAGGAAGTTCCAATACAACGAAATGTACAGTAGGCATAGCGTCAAAGAAGACTGCATTTCATATGGCAACAAATGATCCAAGCGCATGAGTATTCCAAGATGCTATGCACATCAACAAGCCCGCATTGCAGCACTAGTTTCTTGTTAAAGTTGCGTTACTTAATTCGGCACTTGGCGGCTCGCGACCTCATGTTCTTTCTTTTTCCTTTCCCTGAGGACATCAGCCGCTGAAACTCTTATCTCACACCTATACTCCGTAAATGGCAGCGAGAGCTGCAGGTCGTCTCAACCAATCAGAAAAGACATCCGCAAGAAGGGGGCCCTGTTGTGCCACGTTTGGTTGTCCTGCTCGTAACGCCAACTGAATGGAAACGTCACCGCCGGAGTGGCAGCGCACGATGCACGAGCACTACTCCTTCACAGATTACGTAACCGGATTTCGTTGCTGATTGGCTGACAAGATCCCCACCTTGCGCTGCGGTGCAGGGGATTTGTAAGACGGATCACAGCTTGACAAGGCCGCTAGCTTCATGCTCGCCTGATGGTAACGCAGACAGACGCATGACTCACGGGTGTCTTCTAAGGCCGGGACGGCTGCGTTCTTTGGCATTTCAGTGTTTTCAGTGTAGGTTTTAAGCGAAAGTGGCTGGCGTTCGATAGCTATGCTCAAGAAATAGCCAGCGTCAGCTTGTTCCACGCCTGCCGCTGATCGTTATCTCGTCAGATGACGAGCTTCAGCTCTTGCATTGAGATGAATCGTCTGACTTCTTTCGTCTAAAAAAGTCATTTAGTCTAATTTTAATAATTAGTCGCGTGTCTACTTATTCGATTCGTATTAATAGGTAAGCCTTTCTAGTGAAGGCCATTACGAGGAACTCACTAAATTATCGAATCTTCCTTGCGTGGAAAGTATTTAGAACGAGATGTACGAAACACCCCGTAAAATGCGCAGTGTACGCCAAGTGCCATAAGCCAAGCCACGCTTGTAGTGAGTGCCGCACGCTGACGTCTCGTCGCTATGCCACTCAACAGCGCGTCAAGCCTGTGGGTCCACGTGATCCTCAGCTTCCTGTTCTTGCCGCTGGGCGTGCTCTTCATGCGCCACTTCTCGGCCAAGTTGCACATCCGGCCGGAAGAGAGCCGGGTAAGCGCTGCGTGCGTTTTCACTCGCCGAGGCCATTTAGATGCACGAATCATTTGTGCAGCGCATTCTTTTATAGTAGTCTTCTTTTGTTACGATAGCAGTTACATGGACACTCCAGGCGAATTTCCGCTATTGTCGGCGTTGGCGTCGCCGTGATGTATCGTGTAAAGTCCAAGCGCGATGAGGTCGCAGCCGCGCACCGTATCCTGTTGGTGCGAGGAAAAACACGCGAGAGTGAGCCGAGAAGAATGACAGCTCGGTGCGGCGGCGTCGTCTTCTCGCACACGCAAGGGAGGAAGACAGGGAGGGCGCGCGACGACTTTTCGCGCGCGCAAGGCAGGAAGCAGGGACATGCGCGCGATAAAACCCCTTAAACTTCGTAAAGTAGTGACACTCTCCTTCTCCGCCTTCGCTCCACCTCGTTTCTCCTCTTTCACGCTTCCTCCTCGACCGTGGTGCCACCTACATTGCTCGAGCGTAGCAACGGCGCCAACATGCGCTCCTCGCCACTCCATAGACGCTCCTCGAGCGAAAATGGCGCTGAAGCACGGCGCCAGGGCCCACGTGATGCTATTAGGCCAATAGCGACGCGGCGTTGGCCTCGGCCAGAGCGCGCGAGGAAGAGGCGGCATTCTTCAAAGCGTGGCGCTACTTTACGAAGTTTAAGTGACTTTAGCGCCAAAAGCGTGGAAGTTTGGGCGAGTTGGTATGTCATGACTGTTTTAGGCTTGTAGCGCAGTTCAGGAAGAGCAAAAAGGAAGGAGGGAGCTCACTCTCTTTTCCGTGCCCTTTCATTACCCCTACCTCCTTCCTTTTTGCCCTTCCTGAGCTGCGCTACAAGCCTAAAGAAGACTTTAGCGCGTGAGCCAGGAGAGGGCAGGACATGAGGGCATAGAGTGCGACTCCGTTTTTACTCCAACCGCGGCTGCGCAGGACGTGGCTTAGCACGGCGGCACACGTCCTTTCTTTGAGGTAATCTGCGATGGGTTCAAAGGCTAGCCGACCGCAGATAGCCAGCGGCTTCATGCGTGCTGCGTTCTCGCGCGCCTGGTTCGCGTTGAAGCGAGAGGGAACCACGAAGGGAAAGTCGCTCGCCGCTGCTGCCACTCTTCATCACGCCAGCTTTCCGACAGCGAATGACCGCCGTCATCGAGTGACATGTATTCATGTTTGCTTTTGCGCGCGAGACATCGTGCTTGTTAATTTATTTCGTAAGCGAAAGTCTGAAGCAGTTTCACAGCTGATAAAACTACCAGGCTTACTGCCTATACCTGTCCAATTATTTGCTGTGACAATCAATGGTACGCCTTTCGGGAGAAACTGCCACTTTCTTCCATCGTGCAAAAAATATAGAAAATTTCCGTTAACCTAGATATTCACGCATGTACTAATTTCGATTTGTATATCTTGTGTTTTCTACGTGCATTTTGTGTTTTCTACTAGAATGCTGTAACTATCGGCAAGAAATGAAGGCACGGGGACAAGCGTTCTCTGGAACTAAGCAGCGTAGGCTTCCATCATCATTTCATTAAGCATCGTCTTTGATATTTTCTGCAGAATCTCGCATTTGTCGTTTTCTGATAATCCGACATAACGCACAGAGAACGCTCGTTCCTTTGCCGCGCATGCAGGTCAGCCGGACCCTCATGATCGTCGGCGTTCCGCGAAAGAGCTGCCACGCCGAAGTTTTTCGGCAGCATTTCAGGTAAGCAGTTGCCTCGACTGTTTCGCAGATACCTTATGCGATAACGCGAAACGGCATATCTGCGTGCAGACGTTCGGGGCTCGCTTTAAGGTATAGTCTGAAAAATAAAACAGGGCTGGCAACGGAACCACATAAAAAAAAATTACCGACGATTACGTTACTTCCTAATGCGAAATTTGAGCGCAGCAAATAAGCTGTTTCACCTTTTCGATAGATTGAGGCAAAGAAATCGAGCGACACATGTATGCGATATCACAGAATTTTTTAGAGCGCAGCTCTTTGGCGTCCGTTCCTGGGTTTCGCGTCGTCGTCGGCGTCGTCGTTGTCGTCGGCCTCGTAACCAGCTCGCCGACGAATCTGCTCCGCCGCCGCCGCGCATGCGCGCTGTCGGCTCTCCGGGCGAGGGAGGATGATGGAAGGGAGGAGGAGAGACTGTGGAGGAGGGCTGGCTACACAAATGGCTCTTTGGCGTCCGTTCCTGGGTTTCGCGTCGTCGTCGGCCTCGTAACCAGCTCGCCGACGAATCTGCTCCGCCGCCGCGCATGCGCGCTGTCGGCTCTCCGGGCGAGGGAGGATGATGGAAGGGAGGAGGAGAGACTGTGGAGGAGGGCTGGCTACACAAATGGCTCTTTGGCGTCCGTTCCTGGGTTTCGCGTCGGCGTTGTCGTCGGCCTCGTAACCAGCTCCGCCCCCCTTTCATCCCCCCAGCGCTAGCAGCGACCGACTGATACCGCTTTCGTGAGTCCGCTACCGCACTCACGAAAGACGTCGTGCACTTCCTGCAACTCGCATTAACCATCCATCGATCCACACCGATGTTAGTAGTGGGGGACTTTAATGTTGACATAAAGACAAACAGCAATTTCCTAACACTTATGCGGGAGAACATCCCCTTCCTCTAGCTCGTAACGCGTCCCACGGCTGTGAAAACCTCGCGAGGCACTTGTATAGATCTCGTCTTTGAGAATCAAGCATTGGTGTACCAAGTCGAACATATATCAGTCTATTTCTCCGACCACAAAGATTCCTTCATGACTGTCAAGAACTGTTAGTGGAGTCTTTGTTAAAGGAATACGTGTGAAAAATAAAAAAAAATATTCTGTGATAGCGCATACATGTGTTGCTCGATTTCTTTGCCTCAATCTATCGAAAAGGTGAAACAGCTTATTTGCTGCGCTCAAATTTCGCATTAGGAAGTAACGTAATCGTCGGTAATTTTTTTTTCACACGTATTCCTTTAACAAAGACTCCACTAACAGTTCTTGACAGTCATGAAGGAAGCTTTGTGGTCGGAGAAATAGACTGATATATGTTCGACTTGGTACACCAATGCTTGATTGGGCAGCGGGCAATTCGGCTGGGCAGCGGCAATTTCGGCTCGGGCGGTGCACATATACAGATCCGCCGCCACCGATCTGGCTCTCTGATTGCCACCGCACAGGGGTTGCATTGGAGGAGGAGCGAAGAAAGGAATTAAGTTCGAGCCGGCGCTTTGACAACCGGAGACTCGCAGGAAGAGGGGGGAGGGGGGAGGCGTGTACACCCAGCGGCAAACGATGGGGGCAGAAGCGCGCGCAGCAAGCGGACAACACGATAAAGGGAGGAGGGAAGAGATAGCAGCGACTGACTGATGCCGCTGACGCCGATAGTGAGTCAACCCCAGCTGCGGAGTTGGTTTCAGGGACAACGCCGCCGATGCCGACACAAACAATATGATACCCTCGCTTCCGCAGCGCTAAGAACCAGGTCTAGCCGTGGGAAGGTGGTCACGTATTCGTCGACGTGCCGGGGCCTACGTGAAATAACCGGCGCGTCGGCAACTGAAGAGCACCCTATCCGCCACACAAGAACAGGGGGGGAGGACCCTTTCCTCCTCTTTCTGCATGGCGGCGACGGTGTTCTATGCAGTCACGTTATCTTGACTCTCTAGCGGCGTCAGCGGCATCCAGCGGTATCAGTCGGTCGCTGCTAGCGCTGGGGGGGATGAAAGGGGGGCGGAGCTGGTTACGAGGCCGACGACAACGCCGACGACGACGCGAAACCCAGGAACGGACGCCAAAGAGCTGGGCTCTAAAAAGCGGAAAACACAAGCGCTGACTATCAACGAATGGTTTATTCACAAGGAGCAAACATTTGCACGGAAAAAGAATCATAGCGTTTAAAGTTCCGAAACGGCACAGTGAGTTTGGGGCACGTCGTAGTGAAGGGCTCCGGATTATTTCCTACCCTCTTGGGTTCAATAATGTACAGTTGAATCGATGTATAGACGAGCGTTTTTGCATGCCTGCTCTGTGGGAATGTGCGCTTCGCTGCCGGGTATCGATCCCGCGACGTCGTTCTCAGCAGCACTAGGAGGCAACTCGGCGTGTGTGCACCAGTGTTGCCAACTTAGCGGTTTGTTAGGATCTTGCGGGAAAATTTGTTATCTTGCAGGGGGTGGCTTCTATAGCTACTTTTATGTAATTTTGACAGCGTCTCGGCGGTACCAACGTTTAGTTTTTCTGCAATCATTCGTATACTTAACGTGTCGTAAACAATCAGCTTATCCATGTCCCCTTGGAAGTAAGAATGAATTATCTTCATTCTCAAACGGTGTGCTTCACATTACCTCCTCTGTCTCCATGCCTACTCTGAAATATAGCTCTATAGCAATTTCGGCACTTGTTTGCGGTTTCATCCTTCGCCATTTTCGCAGGTGCTGGTTCAGCTGATTTTGCCTCGTGAAATGGCTGCTTGTGAAATGAGTCTAAGTATTCGAAAAGAGATAGTTACAGCGGTCAGTGCTTAGATACTCGTTGACGGAAATTCCAGCTGACGCGAGACGAGTAATGTGGCGCTGTCGCAAAGCAGAACTTTCGGCAAAGCACGCCGATTGAGTCGTGCGCCCTGCCACGAAGGAAGGAGGAAGGAAGGAAGAAGTGGAGAAGGAAAGGGAGGGAGGTTAACCAGCTTAGCTCAACCGCGGTTTGCTACCCTACACATGGGAGCGGGATGGGGGGATGAAAGATGGGGAAGGGAGAGAGAGAGAGATAGCACGTAACACAGCACACACACATCGTCCGTTAGTCCATCACTCTGGCGTGGTACGTGATATCACTGTTACTGCCACGGAGATACATATAACGGCTGTGTGCAGCGTTTTTCTCCCGTAGGCTGGTAACACTGCAATTGCCACAAAAGATGTCTCACATGTGACGCGCCGCTGAAGGAAGCCTCGCCGCGTTCGTCTGCGCCCAATCTGGAGTTGTGACTTCGGGCTATCTGAATGCTCAATGATAAATTGCGCTTCAGTAACATGTTGCCGGACTGCGTTGTTCGCAAGATCGGCACGTTAGAAATCTACGGCTTTAGCGATGGCACCAACTCTAGGCCCCGCCACGCCAGCGAACAAATGCACACAGATGACGAACCAAGATGAAATAGGAGACATTTTTCTGTTTTTTTTTCTTAATCAGTACCTGATAGTTCAACCTGTTTCCCAGCCAGTAAATGTAGGCAAATTTATTTAGTTTCGTTTCGCGATACGTTCCCGCACTTCCCATTTGCACAAAAAAAATGTTTGTTTTATTGATATATCATATATTTTATGCCATTATGGACGAAAAGAAACGGACTTCTGTCCAGTGTAGTTTTTTTAACTTGGTGTTAAATAGACGCAATTAAACATATTTTGGGCTTTATTGTGATTGTTAATTGTGTGCATTTAGCGGGTTCTTAGGGGATTTCGGGTGCTCGTATCGCAGACTTTAGAGCTTTTGAGGTCTCGACTAGCGGTTTTTTATTTAGAGTTGGCAGCACTGGTGGACACGGGAAAGGCGGCGAAATATGAGTGATAGACAATGTAACATTACCATAGCACTCATGTCAACAGAAGACAAAACAAAACTCGTGGTGATCCCCCCGCACGCTCTGGTACTCGGTGTAAGCAAAGATTTGGCGTCTGCTCCGTGACTGATCTCGCCATCAGTCGCGCCAACCAATAGGTGCCGCGTCGTACCCTCGCCACGTATATAATATTGTCGCATGAGTCAACCGATCTGCGCATGTTACTACGTGTTCATAGCCACGCACCGTGTTTTCCGCCTATGTTTTATTGTGATGGTAATTATATGGACACTCCCGGCGCACTTCTGCCGTCGTCGTCACCATTGCCGTAATGTTCAGTATAAAGTTCAAGGGTGATAACAACGTCACCGCGCGCCGTGTGACGTGTGTGCGAGTGAAAGATTGCGAGGGTGAGCCGACAACGGTGACTCAATCTCGCGCGCGCGTGGGAGCAAAGTGGGAGGGAAGCCCGCCGTATTCCGTCGCGCGCAAAGCACCCTGCGGCGAGAGGGGGATCTACTCCGGTGGTGGGTGCGTATGGCGCGGCCGCGTGGGCCCTATCTTGAAAGTGATCTGCGGTGGGGACAGAGTACACTGAGTGCTGATAGCTCCGTGTGCCCTGTGTTTCCGCCGCTTAGTTGCGTTGAAGGGAGAGGCAGCACGAAGGTCGATTCGCTCGCTCCTGCTGCCGTGCTTCTTCACTCCAGCTTTTTGACGGCGACTATCCGCGGTAGTCGGGGGAGATGTCTTTGTTTTCTTCTGCGCGCTTGACATCACGCTTGTTAATTTAATTAGTGAGTAAATGTTTAAGAGTTTACACGGCCGATAAAAATACTATCCTTAATTTGCATAGCTGTCTATTAATTTGCTACAGCAATCGACGTTTCGCCTTTCAGGCGAAGCTGCAGCTTTCTTTCGGAATGTCGATGCTCAAACAGTTACACTCACGCGCAAGTTTCTATAGCAATGAAATAAAATCTTCTGCATATGTTGTTTTTTTTCTGAGCAAGTAGTCCAACAGAGCTGAGAGCGCTTGCTGTTTCAGTGTCTCGGAGCAGATATCGAATCAGCGCAGCTTGCTACTTGCGACTGTTACGCATTCGTCAGAACGCATAAGAAGGAAGCGAAAAAATAAAATGCTGTTCACATTGAGTTGTCTATCTTAAGTCTTCTCTTAACTTTCTGCGCTGTAGCAGAATAGCGTGCAAAATCGGGGGCTCTATTATCGTTTTGCATTCTGTTACACGTTAAACGTCCGCATTTACGCCTTTCTCTCGCGTGTAACAAGCCGAAGACCCAGGCATTAGTGACTTAATCACTTTTGTTTTTACAACGACTTTCCATATGGACGAGCAGGGAGGCCTACCCGGAGTGCGTCATCCAGGACATAAAGTTCGCCTACGACATCCGGGAACTGGTGGTACTGGACAGCAACAGGTATGTTTCACAGTTTTCCACCTCTGTTCACAGTTTGCGTTTGTGACGTCTTACTTTTTTAGTCGTTCCATTAATATATTCAGTGGACAGTAAGTGCGGTGCTTTGTGTCTTCTTGTTCTGTGTCCCTTCGCAGTGTTGTTCGTTCTTGAAGTAGTATACACCAGCTAACTCACTTAATCCCATTATTCATGGAACAGTTGAAACAGTGTATCTTGGCCTAGTGAGAACGATTTCAATCGTATAGTATGTACTTCACTCGTGGTACCAAAAGAGAGGCTCTCGCTGATGATGCGCATGTATGGCTCTGCGAGAACTTGTCAGTTTATTTATTTGTTTTTCAATCATGAACAATGCACATTTCATGTTCATGATTATTCGAAAGTCATGCTTATGCTCGTTCAAATTACCAGTGAATATTCCTAACTTCTTGCTGCCGTTAATCTGCTCATTACACACTTTACTAATATTTACTATAAGATGCCCTATCACAGCCCTTAAATGTGTTATGGGTATCTCCATTTACATGCTTGTACGTAATGCTCTGTTGACGATGTGCGACGAAGCGTTGTCGTCTCCTTCTACTTTTTTGTGTTAGGTTCCTGTGCGCCGCCGGCTCCTCGATCAGTATTCAATATGAACGCCATACCAAGTTGCTCAACTATCGACTTTAGTGGACGATAATAAACCTTCTTGATTTCGACTGAGTGACCCACTACTGTACGTGGTCACACCGCTTGCCCCACCTAATTATACCATACGCAATGTACTTATCTTCATGTGATTAGCAAAGAACTTGACTTTGACTTGGCTTAATTATCGCAGGGAAGTGTCGACGCAAGCCCGCATGTGGTGCGAGAACCAAATCAACGCCACCGGAAAGAGGCCCAAGATGCGTCCCTACCAGTTCAGCCGGCTTTGGGTCTTCGGAGACGCGTGCGGTTGCAAGATGGTGGGCTCACGAGATTATCTCAAGCGTATAGAAGCGTCGCCACGGCGCGTACAAAGTGCCTATAGCTCTGTAGTTGCGGCCTGTGTCAGGCATGGGCTTATTCTGCACATGTCTATATATAACATATTGCTGCTCCAGGACGATGGGAACGTTTAGGCACGTTATAGTGCGAATATACAGGCGGTGGGAAGAAGCGCGTTTCGCGTTTCAACGTTCGAGTTCGTTGTTGGTGCGCTATAGTTTAGGGCGTAGATTAAGAAAGACCTCTTTGTGCATACCTGTAGAGATGAAACTAGGAGCACGGTGGTGGCACTAACAGCCTGAAACGCAAATGTATTTTTGACAGTTGTAGTTGAAAAAAAAACATCACATGATGTCGCTACCAAAGCGTCTGCGCGGGCGTCCACGTCTACTGTGTACCGGTATTCCGTAAACTGGAATAGCGTGAACTCCAATTCCGTAAACTATTATATGTATATGTGTGCAAAATTTAACGGTATTATTGTGTGCGGGCTAAAGGTTTCAGTGATAGCAATGATCATTCGTGATTCCCCTCCTCCGTTCTCTCTCTCTCTCTCGCCGCCAGGTGGACGCCCTGGACTACTACTCCCGCGAGGAGAGCGAATACCTGCGCGAGGTGGAGAAGGAGCGAGCCAACGCGCTCGAGCGACCCGTCGGTTTCGTGTTCGTCACCTTCGAGACCGAGGAGATGGCGATGATGTAAGCGCGTGTAATGCGCGCGCGAGCCGCACATGTTAGTGTGTACACTGATCTTGTGCGCGCGAAAAAACTTTCTGTGGCAGCGAAGGGAAATGTGATGATGAAGCGGGCAAATCGGAAGTGGCTCATTGTAACTCAGCAGAACTTTTTGTTGGGCTAGTTGGTGCATGTTACTGAAGTACTAAAGCCCCAAACAGACGACAGAAGACGCCCGTGTCTCTTCTTGTGTCTTCTGTTTGGCGCTTTAGTACTTCAGTATCATTGTAACCAGCTGGGCGAACGGTCGTGGGCGGCTACGCAGAGAACACAGGACTGGCGCTGTCCATCAGCTGAAAGGTCATTCGGAAGAACTGGCTCAAATACGACAGCCTGGATGCAAATCAAAAAGTTTTCCTGGTCACATGATGAGCAACGTAATGATGAGCCATCAAAAAAATTTGTTTTGTTTATTGTCCTTATATCAGCACCCAAGGCTGGCTGATGAACGCACCCGGACCTTTTACAATGTAAAAAGGTTCAGCAATTTCATGCGTGCGCCGATAGAGATGCCTCATGATTATCGACAATGACCTTGTTGTTCGTGCAATTCTCAGAAAAGTTTTTTTCATGCAGGCTGCCATATTTTATCACATTTTTCTGAGCAAACCTTCAGTTGGTAGACGGTACCCACCCTGCGTTCTTTTCAAGCCGTCTTCATAACTTTGCACGCTGCTTATGAATGAACGTTCGGAAAGCTTCGGAAGGCTAAGCGCATGCGTCACAACCGCTTGGGTCGACAGTGACGCTGGCGCCTTGCGGAACAAAGGGTGCCTTGAAAGGTTCCGCAACATTTTAGGGCCTATTTTCCAAGAGTCAACACACAGATGGGCCCTGAAGAAAAGCAAGGGTGACGTCAGGGGACGTTGCCTTGCCGAGGCCTAGCTGTAGCTGCTTTGTGTCGTTCTCCCTCCTATATTTTTCCCTGATGCCCCGATTTAGGCTGGTCATTTGACTGCGTAAACCTTACAAACCGACACAGAAACCGCTGTTGGCTCTATAAGACTCCACTGGGCTACTTGGCGCACCAACACATGAGCAGAAGTTCCCGCGCTGTGGCTTCATCTTCATTCCGAAGCACAGTTATCCCCATTGCAATTGATATGGATCCATGTTGTAAATACCGCGTGGCTAACAGGCGAAGATCAACGGAACACAAGGACTTGAGCAACAGTGGCTGACTTTTGAACTTCGGACTAGCAAGGAATTTATTAGAATGTACATTACACTTCGGGACAAGAACCCCCAGTTCCCCGTTCGAATGCAGGTGAAAAGCAGGTGTACTCCCTCTAGTCAACCACTGCTTTGATGCTTGGCTTCCCATATTGTCTCGTTGCCACGCTAACACCATCTGAGGGTTTTGGCATGTTACGGCTAATTTCTAGTTAAGCAGTACATGCCAAACTGCACCCTAATTCTTTCAATATAGATATTTATTATTAAAGATGGCTCGATGGACTGTACCTAATTATTCGCTATTTGAGTGATGGGTTCATTTGAACTGTGCTGTTCTCGCAACGTCCTTTCACGGGAACGGTTTAGGGAAGGAGGTTCTCCTTCATGGGAAATTGTTTTGGGACTAGTTACAGTGGTTCGTATAACACCGCCCAGGGTTTGCAAGGACTACCGGTCACAGTGCCAGTGCTACGCCACCACGCCTTCCTCGAGCGTGAGCAAAGAACTGAAGTCCAACTCCTGGAAGGTCGTCTTTGCTCCGCCTCCCAGCGACATCTTCTGGTAAGGGCTCGTATTTGGTGACGATGGACCTGCACCTAAAGGGAATGTTGCAAAATTGTTCAATATGCATGGCGAGGAAGACTCCAAAGACGCGATGCTGAACATAGCGCTATATTTCGAAGTTCTTGAAACCGCGTTCCTTCTGGGTACTTCCAAACTAAACAGAGGGGTAACCCGAAGATGAAGGAAGAAGTGATCAGTAATGGACACAGAAGCAACAAGATTTGATCAGGAGCCAATGTTTAGAAAAGAAAATGTCTTCGTGTAGGGAATTCAAGTGTCCTTGTCGAAACTCTGCCTTCACGCCTCCCTTGAATTAGGAAGGAACAGCGCCAACTAAGACGATCACGAGATTGAGAACGACACAGGACAAGCGCCAACTTCATCTATATTTATTCACTGATAAATCAGCAAATATAAGAAAAATCACAGACATGAGTACAACGACCATAATGCATCATCTGCCAAACCATTCTAGATAGGACATTTCGCTGTTGAAGAGGGTTGAAGAGGGCATTTAATTTATCAATTCTTTAATTCAATAAGTTAGTACAAGTAATTTCCCCTATGTCGTGCTTGGTGCCTTTGTTTGTTCGCTTTTCGTGATATCAGAATCAAATAGTTCTTTTGAAACGTAAAACCACATAATTATTTTAATTTTACTTTAGTATCTTTTCTAACAAGTACATGTTGGTTCGGTATAGTAGAAATTGTAAGTACATCATTTGGACACTAGTTAGTCCATTTAAACGTGTTTTTAGAGCATGTACACTCTAAACATCATTCATATTCTCACTTTAAAAAATGGCTGTGGCTTAGGTAAGGTTAAGCCCAGGATGCGAAGCATACTAGCCTTTATTTTAGTTGTTGAACCACTGTTTAGCCTGGTGAACTGCTGTTGCTTGGCTATATTTGGTTCGGCTAGACGAAGAAACAACTCATGCATTACTGCTTCGCCTTCGAGAGTGGAACGCGACAGCGTTCCCGTCGACCCGCCAAGGGGTGTAAGACAATGGGCTACAGGGCAGCGACTACGCGCCCCGCATTGGACGCGGTGAGCGTCCAGCAAAGCAGCGTTCGGCGCGGCAACGAAATGTGCGCCTGAGCAAGAGACGCACGCCTTAGAAACAGCTCGTTTCTAAGGCAACACCGCATTCACTAGAGGCGCTTTTGTACCGCTTTGAAGCATCGTACTCGTGGCTCAGTGGTTGAAACGGATCGTCGATCTTTCTTTGAGCGTCTTGAAGCGTACGTAAACTGTTCCAAGGTCGTAATACTGCTGGGAGATTTTAACTGTGTTTGCTATACCGAAGACCGAGCAAAATGTTCACGCGTTCGTGATAAGAGTGCCGAATTTCTAAATGCAGTGGTGCATCATTATGACCTGGAAGATGTGGGTAGTGTTTTTGCCAGCGGTACTCGCCCGCGATTTACCCACTTTCAGCGTGATAGCCACGCTCGATTAGATAGATTATACGTGTCAGCCGAATTAGTGCCCTTATGTTGTGAATATGATGTGCAAGCTGTAGCATACAGCGATCACTGTTTGGTAACTGCCACGTTCGGGAAAAGACAAAGCAAACACACCTTTAATTGGGATCTTTGGAAAATGAATGCGCAGTTGTTACATGACGATGTTTTTGTCGATGCTGTAGTGAAGGAACTAGAAAACCTGACTTCAGCCAAGCCAGTAAGCTTTGCCATTCAATGGGAAGAATTGAAACAGAGAGTCAAAATGTTGGCCATTCAAAGAAGCAGTGTCATTAGACACAAGCAGAAACAAGCAGAAACAAATCTTCGCCAGCAACTGCAATTTTTTATCAGCATGGAAAGTCTCGAGCCTGGTGCGTATGTTGACGAATTAAAGAAAGTGAAAACTGAACTAGAAAGGATAGATACAGAAAAATATAAAGCAGCGCTTGTGAGATCAAGGTCTGAGAAGTTGTGGGCGGGAGAAAGTCCAACGAAACGAGCCTTATCAGAGGAGAAAAGGTACGCATGTCGGAAAGAAATCCGCCAGCTAGCTAAAGGCAATCACGTTACGCGCGACAAAAATGACATCAAACAAGGGATCGCCGATCACTTTAAAGCAATATTAGGTCACCCGCGGGACCTTAAAGATAGCTACGAAAAAGAATTTCTCTCATTGATACCAAAGCTCGATGAAGAAGTTAGGACACGTCTGGAACTACCAATAAGCCTGAGTGAGATAGAGTGCGCAATAGATGAGTTGCCCATCGGTAAAGCACCTGGGCCCGATGGCTTGGGAGCCACTTTCTATAAAACCTTCAAGTCTGCATTGGCCCGCGTTCTTCACGAAGTTATAAGTGAAGCGTTTGAGCGAAAAAGATTGCCCTTGTCTTTCACAACCTCATATATCGTGCTAATTCCGAAGAGTGATGATGAGCAAAAACTTTTGTTGCCAGGGTCATATCGCCCGATAACTCTAGCCAACGTCGACTATAAAATATTCGCGAAAGCCTTGGCCAAACGACTTCAAAGTGTATTTAAAACATTGGTAGGGCCGCACCAGACTTGTGGCATTAAAGGCCGCAGTATCACAACAAATGTACACGTGGCTCGAAGTGTGCTTGAGTGTTGCGATGCGATTGGCGACCACGTCGCGATGATGCAGATCGATTTGGCAAAGGCATTCGACCTCGTCTCGCACAAGGCTTTGTTCTGCATACTGGAACATGCGAATGTTGGCAACGTCATAACGGAAGGCGTCACGATGGCGTACAGAGAATGCTCAACGCGCATTATTGTTAATGGGGAGCTCACCGATAGCTTTCGCGTGCGTTCGTCTGTGCGGCAAGGATGCCCGCTGTCGCCCCTTCTATTTGCTGCTTATCTCGAACCACTCTGTTTGGCGATCAGAAATAACGAGCGCATAGCAGGCTATCGGCTGCAGGCAGCACACGTAAAAATCTTGGCATATGCCGACGATATCGCGATTTTCTGCACAAACACAGCCAGCATTAAGGAGGCCACGACTGTGGTTGAAAAGTTCTGCGATTCAACTGGAGCCCAGATAAACTGGGATAAGAGTTACGGCTTCTGGCATGGTAGTTGGAAAGACACGCCGGAGGCCCTTTATCGATTGAAGTGGTCGTCGTTACCAACGCAGTACTTGGGTGTGCCTCTCGGAAGTTACCGTGAACCTGAATCGTACTGGCTCGATCAAGCTTCGAAAGCAAAGGAAAAAGCTGACGGGTGGAGAGGAAAGCAATTGTCAATGTTTTCTAGAGCCACAGTCTGCAACCTCTTTTTAGTATCTAAGATATGGTACGTTATGAATGTTTTGTGTGCTGCGAGGGTAAGCGTACAAAAAATTCACCGAGTTTTCGCTACATTTATTTGGGCGTCTACCTGGGAGAGGATGAGTCGAACGAACTTGTTCCTCCCTGTCAAGAAAGGTGGGCTTGGTCTAGCTCATTTGTTTCTGCGACAAGTCGTGTCACGTTTTGTGTTTTTACGGGATCAAAAAGATCCGTTTCTCCGAACAGTGATACAGGTACGGCTGTGTAGACAAATTCCAGGATTCATTGTTTCGACTGTTCACAACATGCCAGGAGCTGTGACTGGTTACCTGCGTGAAGTGGTATGGTCATATAGGATGTTGAATGTACGTTTTTCACAGCTATACCTGTCAACCGTTACAAGGAAAAAACTATACAGAGATCTCGTGGACACGATGTTCCCTGCACCTTTGTACCGTCTTCCACACCGTGGAGGCCCAGGACAAGATGTCTTAAAGAGAGTGAAAAAAATGCCAATACGGCCGTCAGCTAAATCTTTCTTCTTCAAATTACACACAAACACACTTCCCGTTAAGACCTGGCTTCATGAAAAGGGTATATTCATCCCCTGGACCACCGACTGCTTATTATGCAAAAAACCGGAAACAATAGAACATGCATTCCTAGACTGCTGGGACGCCATCTTTCACTGGGATGTTCTGCAGAGAACATTGAAAAAACACTTACCCTTAGACCCATATGGAATACGCTTCTTACCGATTGATAACACCGAGGATGTCCCGTATGACCTTATTATGGTCCTGAGCCTCCACGCAATGTGGAAAACTAGACTGCAATTCCAAAACGGAGACATTATTGCTCGACCGACTCGGGAAAATTTCATTGAGAGTGTTGTGTGTGTGAGAGACGGTTTCAAAGCGCTGCCTGATCCACCGCAATGGATCTCTGTATTTGATGAATTAGCGATGTTGAAAAGATTTTAGTACCGTGTTGACCGAAGTGTGGCTCACATGTTTTATCCTTTGTAAACCATGATTTAGAACGTCGAAGTCGGCAATAAAGAAAAAAAAACTCGTGGCTCAGTGGTAGCGTCTCCGTCCCACACTCCGGAGACCCTGGTTCGATTCCCACCCAGCCCGTCTTGCAAGAGTTGAGCCAAAGCCACTTCTCCTCTGTCGTGACGTCATGGTGTCACGTGGTTTCAAGGCGACACCGCCGCGCCTGAGGAGCTGGGTTGAGCTCTCGTAATATGCTTCGCATAAAAAATGACCTAGTTGATGTCAAGGGTGATGCAGTGCATCATAATATAAGGTTGGAAACACTAGTTAGTACCTAGCGTAACTGATGTGGAACGAGGTACAACTAAGTTGGTGAAGTGATACCTTACAGAAAAGGCAGCTGCTCTATTCTTCGCACAACCACATTATTTGGCTCCACCTCAGTTATGCAATGCACCATCAGATGTTAACAACCATTTGTCATGCATATTCTTTCGAGCCTCTCGAGAAGTTCTGGTGTGTTCCTGCGTGAGCCGTCATTACGACAATACTTAGTCGAGAAAGTCGGAAACGCTGCATGAAAGCCACGACGCCATTAGCACCAGGGTCAACATTTTTTCGTCTTATTCGATATTTAATAAAAGAAACGCACCTGTAAGCCTTTATTTACGAAATAGTTTTCGTAACAACGAAAGCACATGTTGGAAAGATGAGCTTTTACACTGATATTTTTTGGCCGCGTTTGACGCATTGTAGGGTTCAGCGATGTATGTTTTTGCGTAATGCGTACGACACCGTATACGATACTTTACAGAAGCAGTAACTAGAGCAGTCTCTGCAGCACAAAAAAGCACCTGCAAATTCAACGCCAACATTTCGATTCATTAAATGAAATACGTCAATCACGATGTGTTCCGATGCCTCCACCAGTTTGAGAAGCTCCTACACCTAGCAAAAAAGAACGGTAGATGCTTTAACACCCCAAATCCCCTAGACTTAGGGACGTGTCCTTAAAGTTGGCAACACTGGCACTAACTGGTCCAGCAAGCGACTCACAACCAGCTGTCTTTATCCTTATCGCATTTTTTTTCTTTATCGGTATAGTAACTTATCATGACGATCTTATCTATTTGTGCTAGTTATTATAGTGATTGTGTCGGTATCCTACATGATCTTCTACCTACTTTTTTTACTATCTTAACAGTATGGTGTATCATACTATCTGCATTCCTAAGCGGATGCTACCTTACGCCATGGCAAGGCAGGTTTCGAGCTCCACATCCAAGCATCAACGCGCTTCTTATGTCGGTATCTGCGCCTGGTACTTTCAGGGAGAACCTGTCCATCGGCAAGTGGGCCTGGTACATCCGCTCCTTCTTCATCAACTTCGTACTGTTCCTCATCCTCTTCTTCCTGACGACGCCGTTCATCATTGTGTCCAACCTGGAGCACATATTTCCCTCGGCTGAACATCTGGCATGTATACCTCCATCCCTCAGAGCATATCCCTGTCCCTGTCAACACTGTGGAAGGCTACTAAACAAGAGCCAACTTCACAAAAGTTATATCTGCCACTGGCACGGAGTCTTCGCTAATATGTGCAGCATGAGGATTGGCTTAGATTTGTTTTTACGAACAATTGTAGTGTGCGATTTTTTTACGGGTGTGCAGAAACTTGGTGGTTAAAATATAAAAAAAATAAACAGGCGACAACGGCATATGGCGGTGCAAAAAGATAGGCATGAATTTAGGATATCAAAAAATGCAAATATGAATTTTATTTCAGACGCGCATAGATTGTGTTCTAGTGTTGATAACTAGGGAACTAGATCTGGACAGGTCACATAACGATTGAGCAGATAACCAGTTACCTTCAGAAGTAACAGGGTTAGTTTCAAGGTAAGGCAAGATAATTTCAAAGGAGGCAGTGGAGCACCGAGATTACAAAGTTGTAAAGCTTAGATGGGGCAATTTCAGGCAGGTCGGAGGATCTTGGGAATGCCACTGTTACTACTGCTACTAGTGCCAGTGCTACTACTAGTACTGTAACTAGCACTACTAAAAGTGCCAATATAGTCATTCAACAACCGCTATATAACTACTGGTATCTCCGCTAAATGTGCACCATGCGACCTTTCTCCACACTAGCAGTGCCCGTTCTGTGTTTGTCCCGCGCCTATGAATCCACCAGTTTTTGAGCCCTCTCCCAAATTTGTCTATCCAAAGTGTCATGAAAGCAATCCGAACAATAATACGTACCAAACGGCTTCATTTTTTTTTCAGAACCCTTTCTTGTCAAAGTTCCTGCCGACCATGATGTTGTGGCTCGTTGCAGCAGCCATGCCAGCCATGGTCACAATGTCTGACGTTTTCATTGCCCACTGGACCAGGCAAGTACCAGATAACTCTTTGGGCGTGTGCTTGAGCGTCCTTAAAAACGCAAAGCGTGTGTCAGCATGTGCATTTGAACGTATTTGCACACTGTTTTCGTACAGAGGGACTTACAAACAATGATACTCATTCTGTTTCGCAGATCATCAAGGAACCACTGGGTCATGAGGAAAATTTTCATATTCCTCTTGTTTATGGTGCTGATTCTGCCTTCTCTCGGCCTCCCCAGGTGAACTGTGAAACTGAGGGCAAGCCGATAGTTGTTGTGTGCTACTATATTTATATAATCTTTTCCATTTCGCAGTGCTGAAGTACTAGTTTCCTGGGTTCTGAAGCCGACCAATGAAACGCACCTGTGGAAGTAAGTGCGCTGTCATAACCTTGCAATAAAGAAACAAAAGACTAATGTTAGTTGGTACAGTACTTCATTACTTAGGCTAAGTGGGATGCTACATGCGAAGCACTCACTTGTGCTCCTGGCCTTCGTCTGCTACTTTTCATACTTAACGCAGTAGTTTCGAGGCTAACTACACTATTACACTGCTGGCTACGTGGAGAATTCTACTCGTAATAAAGTATTAATTCAAATAAGCAACGCACTTGTAACTGTATGCCATCACATTAATTACGACGGCTAGGACCACAGCCTATTTGATACTACGACTGTGGCGGTTTTTTCCCGCAGACACAGATCTGCCGTGGCCTGCGTTATCCATCACTTGTCATCTACCACCGCAAAACCCGAGGGCCCGATTCCCAAAACTTCTTATTCCTGAAAGCTCTCTCTTGGCCATTGGCCAATAGCTCGCCGCTTAATGTCACACATCACGGTTGACTTGCATCTGCATTACGAACAACGGTTCTATAGCATAAGAACTGTATTCTGAAAATGGGTTTCATACAGTGTAGAGCGTATGGCCTGTAAGAATGGCTACAACAGGTCTATTGTGTGATAAATAGCTAAAATTTAAGTAAATTAGGACTGGGCAGGAGAGCTTTCGCGCTGTCATTGTAACGAACTAAGAGTAATCTGCGTCGACCCATTTTTGCAGTTCCTATTGTAGTTCTGTAAAACACATGTTTTCTGCATTGGATGAAGGTTAGAGTTATCTGAAGGCAACGCACATATATTCTAGAGATATTTATACATATCCCTCAGTTTGTTATATTTTTTCACCCATGGAAGCACATTTGGGTTGCATAACTCTTACGTTCAAAGTTTAAAGATTTGAAAAGGCTGTTGTGATAGCTATTACGCCGCCGACAGAATTGACCTCTCCAGATAATTTGAATAAATTCGGTTGTTGCAAGAAAAGTACTGCGCGCCTTTTCCCCAACACTGTCTCAAGGAGACGCCACTAACTCTTCGCATACATCTACTTTACGCTATCCTGGCAACCTTCTAATCAGTCCATTGCAGCTATCCCAAAGCTGTTCATCATCTGCACGGCTTATACGAAAGCACAGTGAAGCTAAGGGCTCTGACATTTTTAGACGACCGCATGGGGGGGGGGGGTTGTAGTGTTGAATGTACATTTTTGAAGAAGGAACGACAACAGGATAGAAAGGACACCAATCCTTGGCTGGCATTACTGCTCCTCATTGTACAGCCGGGAATTCTCAGGGGACCCGACAATGTCTCGCATCATGTTGCATGCGGGGCACACCATGTCAAGACACGTGTGACACAACCGTTGGCATAGATGCATAGACAGACACTTTCTCGGTAATTCTGGCAGAGGGAGTCGCAATCCAGCTATAAGACTCTTTTGTAATGCAACGCTTCGTGCAATAATTACGATTTCTCCCCAGTGGTCGAAGCAGAGCCCGGAAGCTCCTCCACAGCGTTTCTCTTAACCCGCTGTGCAGACTCGGAACGCGAAACTTCGCAGTTTCATTTTAGTTAATATATTTATTTAATTATTTGCGCTTTGGTGTTTCTTTTTTTCTCTATAAGCATTGGAAATGCCTCGTCTAATTCCCATTTGACTCGACTTTCTAATGAAGCTGAATGTCCATTGTTAATGCGCCCGACAGGTGCCTGTACCTACCAGACAGCGGCGCTTTCTTCATCAACTACGTGGTGACGTCGTCCTTCGTGGGCACCACCATGGAGCTCATCCGATTTCCCCAGCTGTGCCTCTTTATTCTGTACACCTTCATGTCCCGCTCCAAGGCCGAAACATTCGCCGTGCAGCGGGTGAGAGCCACGCTCTCTTTAATGCGATAGCATTAAGCAGGACGCTGACCGGCCATCATTGTTAGGGTAATGCGATAGCATTAAGCAAGACACCGACAGGCCATCATTGTTGGGGTAATGCGATAGCATTAAGCATGACACTGACCGGCCATCATCGTTGGGGTCGACGCAATGCAGTGTGGGCCAACCCTTGAGGCAGGTGAATGAAAAGCGTAAGGGTGGCGGGAGGGGGGAGTTAATTTTATATCGATTTACAATTTGCATCTTCGAATATTTCGTTTCTATGAACCCGATCTTGGAGGCAGTGTAATATTATCGGCGTGGTTACGGTTCCTGTTACCACTCAGTGACCGGTATGTGTTCAATGCGTCTTGAAGGTCGTACTGTAATCAATCTTTAATTTGAATCGCTCAGATGTAACATGAGGAAATCGTAATTTTTTCAACTGCTCTTCCTAACCCGCCGCGGTGGCTTAGCGCCTATTGTGTTACGCTGCTATAGGCACGAGGTCGCGCGATCAAATCCCTGCCGCGGCGGCCGCATTTCGATGGGGGCGAAATGCAAAAGCATCCGTGTCCCGTGCATCGAGGGCAGGTTAAAGATCCCCTGGTTGTCAAAATTAATTCGGAGTCCCCCACTACAGCGTGCCTTAAAATCAAATCGTGCTTTTCACCGTAGAAATCGAAAATTCAATTCAAAAAACGCTCTTCGTAATCTACGCTGTTAATACTTACGAAAGACAAATCGGCAACGCTAAAAAGACGGCGATTGAAAACGTTCAGGTAAGCTTTATTTCAAGGTTAGACAGAACAACAAGGGGCCAGGTAAAATCGTCACCAGTGAAGAAGGTGACCAGACAATGTCAATGGCCTTTTCGTGGTCTGTACACACCACTGTTTCACGTCAGCAATTCGTTACGAGAGTCGCTTACATGTGTTTGAGCAGCCAAGGACCGCGAAACCGCCTATAAAACAAAAATTGATAAGCTTGACGGTAGGAGACAGGAAGACGGCGTTATGGTCGAAGCGTAAACGCAGGTAGCTGATATTTCAGTCCATGAAATTTCAGCAGGTCATTTGCAGATAGTATATGTAATCTGTCCGCGTTCTGCACGCAGGCATCGCTGTTCGAGTTCCACTTTGGCGTCCACTACGCTTGGTACCTGCTAATATTCGCGATTACCATGATCTACAGCCTCTCCTGCCCACTCATCGTGCCTTTCGGTAAGCGCACGGAAAGTAAACTCCATTCCATTTGGAGGGAGGGGGGAGGGGGGGGGGAGGGGGCAAACATGCGTAGAGCACCTAGATGGCCCATCATAAGCTGTGCTGTATCATAAATTTCGCTTACACAGAGTTTCAAAGTGCTGTCCAAGAGAGTGTAATTCCATAATAGAACTAAATAAAGTATTGTGAGGGGATTTCTTTGAAGTCCAGCCTTGTCAATGGAAATTTCCGGCCAGGTAGCATGACGTCATGGATCGGAGTAAATAGGCCTTGTGCTTTAGCGCGCGCACATGGGGTTGCGCAGTAGTTTTCGGCGTACAGGCGACCGACAGACGGACGGACGGACGGACGGACGGACGAATCGTCCAGCCATATACAGCTTCGCTGTAAAAGTAAAGCTCAAATGTGCAGGACAAAGGTTATTACAAATTACAGAGTTACAGCACCGATCGTGTCTTTCTTTTTTTTTCGACGTAGTGTAATACAATATAGTTGACAGTATAACCTGAATCCTTAAGCCGTATGTCTAGTTTGGGTCCACACCATGAGAGTCAGCATAAATTACATTCCAAAGCAGAGAGCAAGAAAAAGGGAATCTCATTTAAAGGCATGTTTTTGTGATAGAAAAGTATTAGGAAACTTTCTAATGAAGCTGAGTATTTCATTCCCTATTTTCGCACCGACAAATAACAGGGGAAGTTGGCCGCATACATTATGGGTTTTCGGCAACTTGAATTTCGCTATGGGCTGCCTGCCTGCTATCCCTTGTAGACGTGAGAAATAATGATGAGAGATCTGGTTTGTTCATTGTTAATATTCTGTGGGTTGTTATAGCTGTTCCCGAGCTTAGATAAGTGCCATTATATTTAAATGTGAAAACAGGAATGCAGAAGGCCCGTCCTTAGCGGTCGATGCAATTATTTTCACGCACGTTTCTGAGTTTTGATTAAAGTGTCAATGTACGAGGTGCACTTGAAGCATGCTGAAATGAATGAGACGTGATGTTCAAGGGTGGAAATGGTTGCACGCCTTTAATAAGGTATAACAACGAAAAACTATTTTTAGTTACCTTTCAATATGTGGCGCCCAGCGTAGTGACGAGGCAGGACTTACTCCTACATAATTATTACTGCTTCTTTGTTGCATTTCTGACTTTCCTAGGTACAAATTGCACTCTTTAGTAAAGTTTTTCGGTAGGAAGGAAATTCTATATAGACTTGGCCTTTTTGAAGCTTAAAATAAGTTTGGTGATTTCAAACCATGCTAAAGTATTCTGCAGTTGTCGCGTTCTTATACTGTGTACGCTGTCTTCCGCGGAACCCCTCCTAATTTGAGAGGTTCTTATAGTTGTGCGATGGATTCTTGTAAGACATCCTCTGAAATGCTAACGAATGTGTAACTAAGGTAAACGTAACAGCGCAAACACCTAAGACGAGCTACAAAAAGAAAGACACGACACACACTGGCGCTGCTGTGTGTCGTGTGTCAGCGCCAGTGTGTGTCGTGTCTTTCTTTTTGTGGCTCGTCTTAGGTGTTTGCGCTGTTACGTTTAGTTCAGAATTATGTACCAACTAGGCCCAAATGAAGTGTTACTGTGTAACTAAGGGGTCAAGCACTGCGTTGTCCCCATGTTATTGGCTCGTGCAGGCCTGGTCTACCTCTGCTTCAAGCACAGCGTGGACCGCTACAACATCTATTTCGTGTACACACCGTCGAAGACGAACAAGTACATCCATGCCACAGCCATCGATTTCGTCATAGGCTCCCTGATTCTACTCCAATTTACGCTCGCCATATTCTTCTACCTCAGGACCGGTGGGTTCTTGTTTTCTTTTTCTTTCCTTCTTGAGATGCGGGTAAAATTCTCAATTGGATAGTTAGGGAAACTGCATTAAATGTATTTCCGGTATGTCGTCTTCCGGCGCAGCCATGCACATTTTAAGCTGTGCGATGACCGCGCTTTGATCATGGCCTGAAGCTGTTCTTTCTGGCAATCGAATAAACATAGTACATGATCGCCCTGATTGGGTGATGGGCTTGCCGATGATGACGGAGGTCATGCATCGCATCCCTTTCATGCGCGTTGCCGCTGCAAGAGCGCCCTTACAGCGCTGCATCAACTGCCGTGTGAAGCCAGCTACACTAGCTGTCGTAGAATAACACAAATTATTCTCGAAGGCCATGCTATTGCGTCCGGAAGGCGCTGGAAGAACGCCACCACTGTCATGTTTGGGGCAGCACCTTTAAAAGTACTCAATAAATAAAATGTTTTACGTGTAGCTGCTGCTTTAGGTGAGCAATAATCTGCCGAGGTGTTCAAGAGGCTTTCTTTTTCGTAAGTACAATGGTATTATGGAGAATCCGGGCTTTGTCGTCAGTGCTGATGGCAAAATAATACGGGTCCATCGTGTAGCGGTTGTGATCAAAGGCATGGATGAGCACATTGTGATATCGTGTTGAAACCGCTCAGGTCAAGCATGAGGTTCGCTGGTTTTCTTTTATATATATATATATATATATATATATATATATATATATATATATATATATATATATATATATATATATATATATATATATATATATATATATATATATATATATATATACAGATTGCGATTGCGATTGCCATATCTACAGATTGCGAAAGCTATGTAATCCGTCATTTAATCGCGGAGATGTTTACCACGTTCAGACAGTAGTTTAAAATCTACTTCGTGACACGTGCTTGTGTTCCGAAACCCGCAAGGAGAACACAAGGGCAAAACGCAAAGAAAGGAGCAAAGTCTGGCCAATATGTTTGCTTTGGACATACATGAATCTAGGAATGATCTATCCAAGGGCGTCGGCAGTAAATATGGTCATCTATTTCTACAACGATGTATATATGACAATGTACATATGCATCAATCAATGGAATTTTATTTCACTTCAGAACTGTTCCACTATATGTACAGGGATCAAATCGAATTTTCTTTTAGGATAGTAATCTTCATGGGGCACACAAAAGGCCTCAAAGGGCTTGATCGGGCCGGTGCCCTAATAAGTGGTAGATATGTGCCGGATGATTAATCAAAAGTAAATACATGTTTGAACAACATGTTCAAACATGCATTCAACAGGCATTTCGGGGAGCACAGCAATGTACCATTTACAACGCGCATCCGAATAACACGAAAAAAAACTGTATGTCCTGTTAATTATTATGTATAACATGTACTCACCACGGCCCATTCATCATCCTCACTTTAAAAAAAATTAATTGTTCTGTAGTATCCATTTAACAGTTCTTTAGGTATGCGTAGTATATATGTGCATTGTGAAATAATGCAATGTATGTGAAGTAAAGTAATATGACAAGTAAACATGCAAAGTTGCATGTTTACTTCGAAAAAAAAATCCCCTTAAATGTCGCGAATATATTTATCACCACTAGGCTTCGGAACGCGACTATTAGGTAACGCTTAAAAAAACGAGGACGCCAAGCATAGTCACGGCATTTTCTTTTTTTCCTTTAAGCATTGCATTTCCATCTCTTAAAGACGAAGTTGGATGTGCCAAAGCATAGCGTTCACCGATGGTGTCAGAGATAGACACCATCGGCGAATTGACAAACAGATGAAACAACGCTATTTGTCGAGGGGGATTCTTTCAAATCATTTGAGAGCAGCACACATTGCAAAAAGGAAGAGCAATGACAATGAATGTCAAAAGATTCGTCAAGCAATTCAGGAAGCGAATAGTAGTTCCTCAGCTGTCAACAACTTGGATCTATTTTCTTTGTATTTTTTTACAGGAAACAGCAATGTGACGGTGGCGACTTGCATTATAGCCCTGATGTCCTTCCTTATGTTTCTCGGTCAAGCCATGATGAAATGCTTTCGTGATTTTGGACCGATAAAATATGCGGTAAGTTTTCAAGCAAATGTGACGTCATGGAAACCGTATCTCGACAAGCGATCGTTGCTTTGGTGATTGTGTTGTATTCCACGCAAATATTTCCGTGATATATATTTCCTGGTATTTGTGCAGTTAACCCTTTAACTGGCTGCTCAACAATATTGTTGACCTAACCAAAATATCTGCAAAAACGAGACAAATCTGAAGATTAGTCCATGCCTCTCAATTTACATCTGCTTATGTATCTGCTCAACAGTGGCATTCACAAAAATGTCAATCGTGAGCAGCAGCAGATGTTTTGATGACAAAACTGAAACTTCGTCCTTCACAGCAGATGGTGGTCATATTCTCGCTGATACGATTCTTTTTCCTTTGTTTGAACAAGCTCTTATTTTTTATCCCCATAGAGGTGCATCTCAAGAACATGAATTGTCCTTGCCATAGTCAGTACCAAAATTCAGTTTATGACCATACATTGGCCTCCAACCAGCTGGTCAACAATATTTTTGACCTGCTGTATCTCGCTTAGTTTTTTTAGAGAAACTCTTTAATATCTCGACGGGTGTGTATTTGAGCTATATAAAGAAAAAATAAAGCAATGAACATATTCTAAGCCAATTCTTTCTTATCTGGCCAGTTAAAGGGTTAAGTACTAGTACGTGTGCAAGCGCTGTTTTACCTATGCTAAAACGTGTTTTTGGAAGCTTGGCGGTATACATAGATGCGACCATTCGCTCTATCCACGCTTTCTGGACATTGCCTAGCTATAACACGTTAGGTAAAACAAACGACCTACAGTACCCACGAGATTTTATAACGTCGCATTCTTGCGCTACAAAATGTTTTATATTATCAGAATAGGCCATTGGCCAATGTCAAACACACAACGAAGGTTCTAGACTTGTGCAGAGTCTGCGTTCACTGTCTTACCGCGAGATGTGTTTATGCAGGGTGTCACAACTGCGCATTGTTGTCTATTGTGTAGAGCGAGTTCCCAAATATTATTCTGCTTAATTGGAGATTAGTCACGAATAACTAACGGACTTATTAAATTTAGAGCAGAACTTCCAATTACAATGTCGTAGAGTTTTCCAAACATCATATTCAACAGCGTCTAACGCCTTACTCCTTGGTAAATGTTTTTTTTTCTCCTATAAAAAGCCCGTGCTATATGAAAGAAAAAACAGGTCACATGGCCGCTGGCGCGCGGCGATTGTAGTAATTTAACATCCTAAAACAGCACTGTGGCTTTCAGAGAAGGCGCAATCTGAAAAGCTGTGGGATAATTTTGACAGTATAGGGTTCCTAACGTGCACCTAAATCTAACTACACGAGTCTTTTGCATTCCCGTCCCATCAGCATGCGGCCACCCCGGCCGGAAGTCGAACTCGTGACCTCAGGCTCAACAGTATTACGTCATATCCGTTGAGCCACTATGGCGGGTCTACCTGCATATGTAAGCCAACGTGCACCAGCTCACCTACGTTTGAGCTCGCTATTTTATTGTCGTGTACAATGATACCGGGCTTGAAACGAGAGCCTAGTACGAAATAATTTCCTTATATCCGCACGTCTTGTCACTGTACATATTTCTCTTTTTTTGAAAGCAAACTGGCTCGCATCTTGTGGCAGCCTCTAGACCGTTTGGTATTGGAAAAGTGACTCCAATCACCTTAGTGGCTTAGCGGCTATGGTGCGGCACTGCTAAGAACAATGTCGAGGGATCGAATCCTGGGCACGGCGACCGCATATCGATGGTGGCGAGATGAAAAAAAAAAACGCTTGTGCACTTTGGTTGAGGTGCACGTTGAAGAACTTCAGGTGGCCATAATTTTTTGGAGTCCCCCTCTACTGCATTCCTCATAATGAGGCGTGTGTTTTGTGCATAATACCTGATAGTTGTCTTTTTTTTTGCAACTCGGATTTGTGCATCTGAATGGGTGTATCATTGCGAGTTTTCTTGGAGCCGAAGGGTGGAAGGTGTTGCACTGCGTCCCTTTGGGTTCCGTTACTCTGAGGTCTGAGGGAGTCAGCGCACCGTGTGTGTAGAGCACATACAAGAACACTGTACGTGTGGGTGGGTGGGTGGACGGATGGATGGATGGATGGATGGATGGATGGACGGACGGACGGACGGACGGACGGACGGACGGACGGACGGACGGATGGATGGATGGATGGACGGACGGACGGACGGACGGATGGATGGATGGATGGATGGATGGATGGATGGATGGATGGATGGATGGATGGACGGACGGACGGACGGACGGACGGACGGACGGACGGACGGACGGACGGACGGACGGATGGATGGATGGATGGACAGACGGACGGACGGACGGACGGACGGACGGACAGACGGACGGATGGGTGGGTGGGTTATGAGCGTCCCCTTACGAACGGGGCGGTGGGTTGCACCACCAAGCTCTTGCTATTGTACTTCCTAATGTCCTACCTAGGTTAAACAATAAAAAAAACACTATGAACTCCCACAACCAAATTTTCTTATCCCCTATTGCGAACTGTGCTTTTGTGCGTCTCGGTTTTTTTTTACGTTTCCCTACTTCCACCAACCTTCCAATCGCCTTTTACTAATCTCTACTGCGGACATGTTTACTTTCCCACTGCTCTCGCTGAACCCAAGGGCTTCAAGGAGGCCAGTGGTGCCTAAATCGACCGCTGGGCAGACGTCTTCACATTCTAATAAAACACGCTCCAAAGTTTCCCTAGCTTTACCGCAGCAAGCACGTGCTTCTTCCTTCTTATATCTCGCTTTATATGTGTCTGTTCTAAGGCATCCCGATCTCGCTTCGAAAAGTAATGAGCTTCCCTTTGAGTTATCATAAATGGTTTCTTTTGCGGCATTTCTATGTGTTCAACATGCGCGCGCGCCACCTGGTGACCTCGCCGGTCGCTGTCGTGCAGGCGGCCAAGCGCAAGACATACGGTACCAGGCCCAGCCCGCGCAAGCTGTCCACGGTCACCGTGGCCCCGAAGCCGGCGATAAAGAAGAAAGTGCAGCGACACGTATACGTGGGACCCGCCGCTGTCGATCCCCACGGAGGAGCGCTCGCGTACGGTTCCCCAGTGCCGGAAGCGATCCCAATGCTGGCCGTGGACACCCGGGCCGAACCGGTTGACGGCGTAGGCCCGCCATCACCGACAAGCTTGAACGCGGTGGACAACCACTCGACGACGCACCACGTCTGCGAGTGAACTTAACGTAGAAAGAGGAACTTGCAAAAGAACTATTTTGGTACCGCTGTTTTGTGAACTTGCTTTTGCGTCTTTTCTGTGCATATCGTGGTGCGAGTCATTTATGCTAACTAATCCCTGAAGGCAAGAATTTGGGAGGCGACCGGCGTCGTTCCACGTTCGCCTGTGGTTGCTCGTAAAGTGTTGTGAAACCACTGAGTGTTTCGGTAAAGCACTGAGACCAAATCGAGTGCGAGCGGCAACTCCAAGAGCCCATTGCACTTCGGAAACAGAATCTGATAAGGCTAGTTAGTGTTTTCTGGAACTCGTGTTCCTTTTCTTCTTTTCTTTACCACGAAAATGACGTACACGGAAGAATCTTCCTGCGAGTTCGTATTAATGCATTTATTGGACGTTCGTCTCCGCGCTGAACTTAAGCCTGGACTGTGATCCCACGTTGCATGCCCTGTAATACGCATTATTTTACGCTTGTGCGCTTTGTGTGTCGTCTTAGGCCTTTTTTTTGTATTTTATCTTTGCTGTGTATGTGTGTGTGTATACGTGCGTGTTTATCTGCTGTGTACGTTAAGTGACCAATTGTTAACCAACACGCTCCGTTCTCCCCGATGGAAATTCGTATACTCTTCCCGTGCCAGCGCTTCGATCGTGTCGGCAGCGAATTTATGCCGACGCTACCCAACGCACAGCTAAAGAACGCTATTGAGAAAGGTACTCCGTGACGGTAAACTATTCATGAGCGAGCTCAGTGTGTCCTATACGTATATATATGTCGGTTGTGTTGCGCACTTGCTCAATTCGTTAACCTTGCGTAACCATGTGGAAAGCTGATCGATCTTTTTTATCTAGTTTGAAGTCGTACAGGTATACCTACATACGAGAGACAGAAGCACACAGAGCACACTGAAAAATGCTTACATTATTTAGGGTTTGTAGAGTTCTTTAACAATGTCGTCGTCAATCCTTCGCCCACATAGTTACTTTGCGCATGCCACCTGCCTATAATGTCATTCGCACATGCCGCTGCTGATAGTACTGGTATATAGGTAGCACAGGTATTAAGAATGAAATATGCGCGCGGTGATTATTTTCTGCAGACAAGCTTCAAAGGGTTCAATTTTCTTCCTGATAGTGCAGACCGCTGCCAATGAATTTCAAGAAAGGAAATAAGCAAATGGAAAGCTGCAAGCTACCCATGCATACACTCAGCCCAAGAAATATTCCAGCTACGCTATCACCCCTTGAAAAAGGAAATATAGACCAACACACGTGACCAGACAAATCGGGAGACACGTAAGAATGTCGAGATCTTCCGTATCAGGGATAATCGCTTGTCAGTCCTGTTTCCTTGTACATGCTTAGGTTAGATGGAATGCGCGCGCACGTAAAATTATCACTTGTTAGTCAGCAGCCTGCTCTGTATGCTTCTTTCTCGTCATTACGTCTTGCTGAGCCTTACTTAACCACAAGAAATTGGTAAGGCTTTCTGTATGTGAGACAACGTGCAAGCGATCGCTCTCGCCACTTGGAACGTCATAGAAGTTTCGAATTTTCTCCCCGAAATATTGCTGATTGCCTTAACATGATGGAAATGGACTTATGATAAGGTTAATAGAGAAACACTTATTATATACAGACGTCCCTTTTACGAGGCTCTTCTTTCCGTCTTTTTCGTTTTCAGCTATCCGCCCGACAAACTTTTAGCGCTTTTGAGGAGGAGCGACCACGGTGAGAATTTCACGTAACTTGATAGGAAATTTAAAAAATACAGTTGTACATCTTGGACAAACAGGACAACGTCATATTATTCGTAGTCGTGTCGAGTTAATAGGGCTGTTTTTGTAGTGCAATTAGTTGGGTGATTAGCTGCGTTGAATTAAGCACAAATTTATACTTTTTTTCTTGAACCTTGCCCTAGGCATAGTTGTTTACTTAGGTGACGCCGTGGAAGCCCTCATCGTGCAGAAATTGCAGTAGCGGTCCTTGAGTTTCTGAAGTTGCAGTAGTCGTCCCTCAGTCAACGCCTGCAACTAACGACTTTGTTGTTCGGTTTGGAGCTTGGCAGCTCAATGGCACATCCTTTCTCGAGTAGCAGTTGATTCTGCGCTTGAGCCACAAGCGGGGTTGAACGTGCGTTCTATAAACTGGAACAGAACGCTTTGGGCTGTTCACTTGGTCATCAGGTTTTGGACCCCAGGCTGCATGTAACGGAAGTTGCATGTAAGGGCCACCCTGCCCCGCATTTTCGGGAGATAGCCTTACTCCACCCGAGAAAGAGTGTGGAGAAGAAAGCAGACACACTTAAGGCGCATGTGTCTCGATCGATAAGTGATCTTGGAGCTAAGAGTATGTGCAGGTGGGAGCCTGAAGGTATGATAACGGATGGGGATTTCCGGTGCGGTAACGTAGCGTGCGTTTCTGCTCACTACAGATCGTTGTACCCGTTCCAACCACGTACTTGCACCCAATGCGAAGAGTGCGTATGTTTTCTTAAATTCGCGGCGTCTTGAAAGCTTCCTTGAAGTGTAGTAAATCGTCGGGAGAAGTCAGCGTGCGCTATTACTTGAGGAGTTGTAGAGTGGGCTCAGAAACAAGCCGTGAATTCGTTTCGACGACGTTACCTTTCGTGTATTTTGTTTTCCCGGACTCTGAATAGAACCCACAGAGTAAGATGATAAAAATGACGCCGCTGCGCGCTTCAGCGCCTGTATGGAAGCACTCTCAACCATGATGAACTTGAAAAAGGGGGGTACCAGCGAAACACAAAGGACGCGCACACAAGGAAAAGGTGTTAGACACGGACGGACGCTGGACTTTAAACTGTACTTTATTGAAATTTACATTGCCGCACATAAGTCAACCATGTTTCCAAAGAACATAATCACATGCATGTCGCAAAAAAAAAGAAAAGAGCGCTTGATAACGGCGTCAGCGTACGTCAGCACCGTCGTTGCAAACATCGTAATCCTCTATCGTTCTAAATAGTAAGCGTTATTGTTTGGTTTGAAAACATCCATTTGAAAGCGAGAAAACAATAAAGCAAGGAGTGACAGAGACTCTAGAGCCAATGGCGTAGGCAACCACTCCACGGTCTTCTTTTTTTTTTTACAACTGGTGTGCTTTCCCTTGTGTGCACTGTTTCCTTTTTATTTTATACGTAAGGTCGCTCTTAGGCAGAACAGCAATGTTTCCCTTATGCATACATACCCGTCGAAACGGTTACACGAGTGGTCCCGCACCTAATTCAATGTATTTTTCGGTGATGGCGTCTAAACGACGTGAAGCTGATACATAATCCGCATCATTGCAGCAGAATCGGATGATGACCACCAAGCCATCCAGTTATGTTAAGGACGTAGCGTTCAAGGCGGGCTCGTGGTGCGCGAGTTCGTGGTGGGTTTGCACCAGGATGACCGCGTACGTAATCAGAGCGGACATCATCTGAAAAATAGATGGGAGGCGTTATAAACAGACACTTAGGTGCCACTCCGAATTGTTTTTTTTATATCTCATTGCATCGCTTCTGAATAATAATTGGTCAATAAGTCAAAGCTCTTTATTGCACGTGGTAGTGTGAATTATTCGTCGCTACACTGCCGAAATATACCTGCGAAGCCTAATGGAGCTATATCTACGTGTGCTTACCGTGCCTCGGCTGAAGATATACAAGTGAGAGCTACAGACTTCTTACTTCTATAAATCATGAGTCCTACGCAACTTGTGCCAAAATTTTAATATATGCATGTGCCACGTAGCTGAACAGAACCGGGGCACCGTTTACTTTCGCATGGAGCAGGTCAGCCCATCTTTTGTATTTCGGTTTATTGCACAATTACTTGTTACTAATTAATAAAGTTATTATTACATTCATAGTAAGAGTGTCAGTGAGCAAATTGTGCCTGAACTTAGTTATTATTACATTCATAGTAAGAGTGTCAGTGAGGAAATTGTTAGACCTTTCCGAAAAATTCACAATCTAGCTTCCTGTTGCTGGATACGTGCTACATAAATTTCCAAGCCTGAAAGAAAGTCCGCGAGAACGCGACGTTGCAGTAACCGTAACAACCGTGTTCGCAAGAGGCAAACACAATTTGAAATTGGGAAGACACGTATTGCACCTGCACCGTTCCCCGACCCTCTCTTGTGGGGAGTGCACCATCTGCAGAGTGACAGAGTATCCCTAAACGCTGTGGATGTGACAACACATTACAAAAAAATCTTGCAACTCGTTTCACATATACTGCTCCGTGCCGCCGAAAATGTTGATTGCACATCGAACGCTTACCGAAACGATGAGTGGCCGGTCCAGGCGAAAGAAGCCTCCGCCGCTCATGCACCACTCTGCGGGGGAAATCGAGTCGTGGAGAAACTTCACCTGAAAACGTGTGCTGGCCGTGAGCATTTTTGCGCTTCGTGGATCATCATCATCAGCAGCAGCAGCCTGGTTACGCCCACTGCAGGGCAAAGGTCTCTCCCATATTTCTCCAACAACCCCGGTCATGTACCATTTGTGGCCATGCCGTCCCTGCAAACTTCTTAATCTCATCCGCCCACCCAACTTTCTGCCGCCCCCTGCTACGCTTCCCTTCCCTTGGAATCCAGTCCGTAACCCTTAATGACCATCGGTTATCTTCCCTCCTCATTACATGTCCTGCCCATGGCCATTTCTTTTTCTTGATTTCAACTAAGGTGTCATTAACTCGCGTTTGTTCCCTCACCCAATCTGCTCTTTTCTTATCCCTCAACGTTACACCTATCATTCTTCTTTCCATAGCTCGTTGCGTCGCCCTCAATTTGAGTAGAACCCTTTTCGTGCTTCGTGAATACTGCACGGCAACATCTTAAGGAACAACAGCGCGAAAGAAACACTGGACACAGCGAGTGGCGAACACTCGGACATAGAGCAGTGTGTTTGCCGTTCATTTACCCCGTCTTCTGCGCTGATACCTTCAAGGTTGTTACCTTACTAAGCTCGGGTTCAGGCCTTAGTGCTACACGGCGCTAGTCAGAAAGGCATATCCCGATCTCACCTGCTTGAAGTACGAATCCGTGGCGCGGCACGTGGTCGTGGCACGGATGGATTCTCTCAACTTCTGAGCCTGCGTATGCATAGGTGCAAGAGCTCGTTAGAACTGTATTCGGCAGTAAGATTTATTTAGTTATTTAGTTATTTATTTATTCATTTATTTATTTATTTTAATGCTTCAGAGCAACATAGGGGCTACGACAAATCTCTGCAATAATTTCGACCACCTGCGGGTGTTCGACGCGCACCCAAAGCTCGCTTCGCAACCCTTTACTCAGCTGGACAAAGAGACGAAGGTGCGATAGGGCCTAGCGTGCCTGGTCACAGATGCTGGTAGTGCTGGAGGCGTTCCTAAAGGACACGGGAGCCACGTAGCGTTGCTGTTACTGTAGTGCTAGTACTCGGTAATAGCTTTGAACGCCACTCATCTGTTGCTCCACGAAGTGGGGCATTGGTAAGGCAACAAACAGCTTGACTCTGTGTGTGCCTATGCGTGGATGTGCGGTCTGTGTGTTTCACTGTGTAAGTTATACGCATATTTCACCCAACACCTGAAGTATCATGCTAAGATATCAGCCATGAATATGTCTACAGCTATCAGTAAGCACGTGATCGCACTCTTTCTCTCATCAAGGGAGTCGGCACTCCTGTCTTACTTTGTGACGAGTACGTTAGCGCCTACAAGTCATATCAGCATTTGTCCTTAATGGGTCTATCGTGCATAGTGTGTTGGTACATGGTATACGGGTTTTTTTTTTTTTGGTGGGCGATTGGACATTTCGACAGGGTGCGTTTGAATGACTCCACACACCTCACTCCCACTCCCCTCAGAATGAGAGCAATTGGGAAGGCCCGGTACTCTGGACAGTGGCGTAGCTATAGGTCGTCTGGCACCCGGGGCCCACAAGTCTGCTGTCAACCCCCCCCCCCTCGGGTATAGTAGGAGGAAAGCGAGTATATCGACAATTTCCGGGTGTCTTCAGAAGTATATGACACCCCTCCCCCCCCCCCCCCCCCCCACTGGCTCCTTGCACCCGGGGCCCACGGCCCCCCGGCCCCCCCCCCTGTTGCTACGCCACTGCTCTGGAGTCGGGCAAATGCACGAGTCACTGCAGGTGCAAGCCGTCAGCCGCGGCAGTTATACCTCGTCTCGCAGGCACTGGCTGACGAAGGCCAGTTCGACGAACTTGGCCGAGCTGTGGACGGTGTGGCAGACGACCAGCACCGCAAGCATGACGTGGTTGCTCGAGGTGAGCATGGCATGAACCGCGCTGCACTTCACCCACAGCAGGCAGGGTGCGGACACGAAGAGCGCGGCGCTCCAGACGCCGTTGAGGGCGCCCTTGAGCTCCTTGATCTCGGACACGTGGAGCCGGACAGACTCCACTCGCAGGCACGCCCACTCTACTGAGCCAGAGGAGCGGGACGACGTCGCCTTTGCCACCTGCGTCGTCGCAAAGAATGACTGACTGACTTCGACTGACAGACTGGTCGACTTCTATGGCGACTGGCAGATTGATTGATTGATTGATTGATTGATTGATTGATTGATTGATTGATTGATTGATTGATTGATTGATTGATTGATTGATTGATTGATTGATCCACGCCTGGCTAATTGGCTAGCTTGCGGAATAATAGACTGACTGATGGCTATGGTGTTAGGCTGCTGAGCACGAGGTCGCGGGATCGAATCCCGGCCACGGCGGCCGCATATCGATGGGGGCGAAATGCGAAAACACCCGTGTACTTAGATTTAGGTGCACGTTAAAGAACCCCAGGTGGTCGAAATTTCCGGAGTCCCCCACTACGGCGTGCCTCATAATCAGAAAGTGGTTTTGGCACGTAAAACGCCATATATTATTGAAGCGGTATGAGCCTTGGAATAGAAGATGAAGAAGCGCAGGAGTCTGGGTTCAGGAGAAGAGAAGAAGGAAGTGAGAATAAAATGTAGACAAGATGGACGCCAGTTCCACAGCAATGCTTTACGTTTACTGTGTCCTTTAAGTAGGAACGCTACATTATTTTGGCGCAGCCGACAGCGAACTCCAACATGTGGGTGAGATTTTTCCTTGAGGAGACCTCCGCGGACAAGATCATCTTTTCGAGATACCAAGCTGAAGATGAACCAGCGATGGAACTACCTCGCGAACTCAACTCGGCAGAACTCATGAACCTGGTTTTAGAGAAGGCTTCCATGGACCCTGATGAACTACGTCGGAAGGGTGCTGTGAACGTGAACTTGCCTCTGGTGATCTTCGACGAATTAGTTCTTCAACCGATGCGTCGGAAGGACTCTGGATCACAGTCGTCGACGGAAGAGGTGAGCCTCGTTTTGAAAGCACTTCGGCTACAACAAGAACAGATTTCGCAACAAAACCAGCTGGTGACATCGCTTATAAGCTCTTTAAACGCTGAGAAGCCAGTGACTAAATTTGTAGAACCTGATGCATTCGACGGCATGTCATCAAGTCCAGAAGGTTGGCTTGAATTCTATGAATATGCCGCTGGAAAGAACAACTGGCACTCTAATGAGGACAAGATTACTAACATGCGTAGTTAATTAAGCGGTGTTGCACGGAAGTGGTATGATTTGCACATTATTGAAGAGGCTGGCAACTCTTGGAATCAGTGGAAAGAAAAATTCTTGACGACATTCCGAAGCAACCCAGTGCAAAGGTGGGACGCCGCGCTTAATTTCAAATTCAAGCAAGGCTCCCTCGTAGAGTATTTCTTTGACAAATGCCGCCTTTTAAAGCTGGCCGAGCCTATGCTTCCTCCGTCTGCCGTAGTAGCACTAATAATGCACGGACTGCACGCGCAAGTCCTGAAGCAAGTGCAACTACGGTCACCTAAAACTATGGACGGGCTCCTGGAGTGCCTTCACGACATATCATTTACTTCAGAAGAAAATATAAACGCTAGCTCAAGCGGTCACTTCACACGGTCCGGCACGGATTGGTCAAGCCGTAATCAGCGAGAACCGCGCCGCCTTGCAGGCGGCACAGAGAGCTTGGGTTGGCGCGCTCCCAGAGGTCGGGTGCATAACATCGACAGCGACCTTGTTCCCCTACTTTCGGACGCTGAAGAGGCTCCGACGACAAAAAACTGATAAACAAGGGTGATCAGTCCGACCCGATGACCACAACTGAGACTGTTTATTTAACTTGCTCTAGCCTACTTCACATCCCTGTGAAAGTGGGAAACAGACACATGATGGCTTTGGTTGACAGCGGTGCTTCTGTGTCTATAATAAATGCCAAACTGGTAGATGCAAGTCACCTGCATAGTGGAAGAGTACTACGGGTGCAAGGCTACGATGGAAAAGTGACAATGCATAATCAGTGGGCCTCAGTAAACATCGAGTTCCAAGGTCATGAAATAGCGAGTGAAGTACTGGTGATTGAGGGGGTGACGTATGACTTTCTGCTATCCAGACCAGATATAAAGAAACTAAAAATCAACGTATACTGGGACGATGCGGTTTTAGTGGAAGGACTATCAAGGCAAGAGACACAGCCGGATAGAAAGGATAACCTGCGAGTTGTCAATTGCGCGGAGGATATTGCAACGACCTATCCTGAACTAGTATGCATAGGAAGCTATCCACCGGCGATGACGTCACACAAGGTGCCTTTCGAACTCACCGACAAGACCGTCATCCGAAAATCACCTTACAACATGTCAAGAGAGCGCAAGATATGGTTGAAGAAGGAATTGCAGGAGATGCTAGACGGCAATATAATCCGGCCTTCGGTGTCACCCTTCGCCTCTCCCTTAACTATTGCGCCGAAAGAAGATGGAACTTTCAGACTGTGCACAGATTACAGGGTTCTCAACCGACAGACAGAACTTATACCATTTCCCATGCCGAAGATAGACACGATTATAGATGAGACAGGTGGTTGCCGATGTTTTTCACGTATTGACTTGTGCAAAGGTTTCTGGCAGATCCCGCTAACCGAAGAAACAAAAATGTACACTGCTTTTATCACGCCCTTCGACCTGTACGAGTATAACCGGCTTCCTTTCGGCTGGAAAAACTCACCAGCATGGTTCCAGAAGATTATGAACGAAGTCCTGAAGCCTTTCCTAGGTGTCTTTTGTAACGTGTACATAGACGATATTATCGTCTTCTCCAAAACAGAGACGGAGCATCAGGCACACCTGTCCCAGGTATTAAATGCCTTGAGCTTGGCACACCTCAAGGTTAATTTTAAGAAAAGTGCGTTCTTTCAAAGAAAAGTGGTGTTTCTTGGAAGAGTCTTTGATGGGACTACCAAAAGCACGAAACAAGAGTCCGTCGAGAGGATTTCCCAACTGGTAAAACCATATGACGTACACTCATTGCGTGTATTTTTGGGATTAGCAGGACATTTCAGGCCCTTCATAAAAGACTTTGCCATCAAAACAAGATGCCTCACGCGCCTAACACAGAAAGAAGTTCCGTTTGAGTGGAATGAGGAATGTGAGAGAGTCTACCGTGATCTGGTGCACAGAATATCTGCTGACCCTATTCTACGCATACCAGATTTCACTTTACCCTTTGAACTGAATACCGACGCCTCACACTATGGGACAGGTGCAGTCTTGTACCAGAAATGTCCAGAAGCATCCGGCCGAGAAAAGCGACACGTAGTAGGTTACTACAGCTACACCCTCAAGCCACCTGAAGTCAACTACACCACTACTGAAAAGGAAGCTCTTGCAGTCCTCAAAGCAATTCAGTACTTCCGTACGTACCTAGAAGGTGCGAAGTTTACTTTGTTCACCGATCACCAAGCCCTCACTCATCTCTTGAATATGACCCAACCTAAGGGACGTATCGCCAGATGGGTGAACTATTTGCAGCAGTTCGATTTCACCATCTCCCACAGACCTGGACCCCTTTTGACTGATGCAGATGCATTGTCTAGACTGATGATACAGGCCAACAACGAACAATCGGCAGAAATCAATGAAATTAAATTGTGGGAAGGAACTGAACAATTGATTTTTAGGGAAGGTCGCTATCAAGTCCCGCCAACGCTGGTTTCCAGGGTGCTTTATTTGTACCACGATAGCCCAGAATCTGGAGGACACGACGGATTTTGGCGCACCTACAACAAGCTAGTCAAGAGATTTACGTGGCCTCACATGAAAGACGACGTCAATCGATACGTTCGTTCATGCCACATTTGTCAAATCAACAAAGTGAAATATAAGCAGCCTACGAACGCCATGATAATACCTTGCCACTCAAACGTGCCTTTTGAAGTTATACACCTGGATTTCGCCGAGCTAAATAAGAAACGAGAAGGAGTCCGAAAAACGCAAGCTTTTCTTCTGGCCATAGATGAATGCACCAGGATGGTCGCGGCACGGGCAGGAAAAGAAGATGCGAATAGTGTCATCGCCCTTCTCGAACGGGATATGTTTAGGACAACCAAGACAATTGTATGTGACAACGGTCCAGCGTTCAAGAGCGAAAAGCTAGCAAGATGGGCTCGAGACCATAATATATCAATCCAGTTCTGTGCGCCATACCATCCCGCAGCGAATGGGCTTGCAGAGCGTGCTATACGAGATGTTAAACAATACATCAGGATGTACGATAGTTTCCCTGGTGGTTGGAAATGCTCTTTAGAAGCAGCTGTAAGACATCACAATCGCTCCTACACCAGCGGCTTGGGATGCAGCCCGCAATTCGCTTCTTCAGGAGAAACCCCTATTCTTCAGGCGGACCGTGAACTTGGGCTGTTAGAAAATCTCCAGATCGTCGAGGAAAGGAAACAGAAATCGCAGGAGGAGAGGTACCGTAAACGAATGAAAAAAAATTTTGACAAGAGACATTGCTCAGATATTCCAGACATTCAAGTCACCGACCTCATTCTAGTTAGGAAAGGAGTAAGAGAATCCAATGCCAAATTTTATGGTCCTTACTCTGTGACAAAGACGGCCACTCAGAAAGGAATATTGAAGACTGTGTGGTACATTGGCGAACGTGGCTCAGTTGAATGTGCTTCGATTGGAAACGTTTTCAAGTATTACCCCAGGAGGGGTTAGCAAAAGAAACCTGGAAGGGTGAAGCGGTATGAGCCTTGGAATAGAAGATGAAGAAACGCAGGAGTCTGGGTTCAGGAGAAGAGAAGAAGGAAGTGAGAATAAAATGTAGACAAGATGGACGCCAGTTCCACAGCAATGCTTTACGTTTACTGTGTCCTTTAAGTAGGAACGCTACAATTATTATTATTACAGACTGGTCGACTTCTATGGCGACTGGTAGATTGATTGATTTATTGAGGGGAGGAAGGTTAACGCAAACTAAAATTGTCGACTGTAGCACAAAACTACAAAGGAAATCCACCCGGGTTTCTCAGAAAGCTACCTTCGCATTTTAAGAAAAACTCATCCTGTTCCGGTGATAGATCCCGGTGCCAACGCCCTTCCGAGGTTGATTGATTGATTGATTGATTGATTGATTGATTGATTGATTGATTGATTGATTGATTGATTGATTGATTGATTGATTGATTGATTGATTGATTGATTGATTGATTGATTGATTGATCCACGCCTGGCTAATAGGCTAGCTTACGGAATAATACACTGACTGAGTGTAATTGTAAGACTCATTAATTTACTTACATATTGACTGATGGATGGTGGTTAACGGCCGGTTAAATGGCTAATTTAGCAATTGACTGAATGATGGTGGCTAACGCGGTCCTTATCTAACTTTTTCGGGGCTCTGTTGATAGACTGGTGACTGATTTACTAGGTTACTTATATGCTGGTTGGTAAATTGACTGACAGATTGGTTGGACTTACGGTGGCCAACGTCAAAAACCAGCGCGTAGGATATGAGGCATGCCGTATTTGGCCATACAGTTGTGCGGAAGCCCGCAATTAAGGTGGATGAAGGTTAATGAAAACTAAAATTGTCGACTGTAGCACAAAACTACAAAGGAAATCCACACGGGTTTCTCAGAAAGCTACCTTCGCATTTTAAGAAAAACTCATCCTGTTCCGGTGATAGATACCGGTGCCAACGCCCTTCCGAAGTTGTCGATTTGCCATCTGAGCGAACCAGGACGCAAGCAGATAGAAGAACCAAGCCGAATTAATCGACAGCTTCAAGGTACGGGGTAACTGAATATGGAAACTCAGTTCTGTGTGAACCCGGAAGGCAAAGAGAATTTCATGAAAGGAAAAAAAAATTGTGAATCTTCCAACTTTAGCGCGAAGCTACAAAAAAAACAAAGGGTATATGGGAACCCATTGAAAGAAAACCCACGGGAAGTCCGCAGAAGTACAACTTTAGTTTGTAGCTTTGTGCTATAGGCGGAGGAAATGCATTTTTTTATTTATTTCTCGAGAGACGCTGTAATGGAGAGGCCACCAGATTAACTTTGACCGCCTGATGCTCATGCGCTGTACACGAGCCTCTTCTCGCATTCCAGGTTTATCGTAACGTTGTCGCCGGAGCTGCAAATCGAACCTGCGATCTCGTCCAGAGCAGTACAACGCCATAGCCTCAGACCTATCGCGGCAGGCAGCATCGCCAAAGAGAGGTATACGAAATAATTCTGTCTTTTTCTTTTGCTTTATTTGATCTATTTAACGGAAAACATTCCATAATATCTCCGGGCGAGCGGACCGAAGGAAATGGTACGTGCATATTTAATACCATTCGAGCTATGTTGGTAGTGATACTGATTCATAGCTAAAATACGGCGCGAAATAAAACCAGAACAAAGGAAAACCAGGTCAGGGAAGCGCTCGTCCTGTGTAGACTTTCTTGTCCTGGTTTTATTTGGCGCTGTTTCTTTCGTGCGTTTATTGTTGCGCCCCTGTACGTCAAACCGACAAGCAGTGGTCACACTCCCTCTGTCTTCTTGCGAGAACCTGGAAAATTATGTCTTTGCCTCACATTTTTGGCCTAAGCATCATTTTCGCCGCAGGCTCAATATTGCAAAGCATTTTCTTTTTGTAAATATTCCGTTGCGCGCGCTTTGAATTCTGCTGGCCCTGATCGCAGCACTAACAGCCACGTGGGCATGAAAACGAAGCAGCAAAATGAAGACATTCCGTTACAGCCGCTTTTGTTTCTCAGCTAAGGCGATCGACTTTCACGGCTGAACTGCAAGCTATATGTGAAAACAGTTGCATGTCCGCAATTAAGCTGCTAACCTGTAATGGCCAACGTATCGTATGTGCTCAATACCGTTATTTCAGCCAGGAAAACCTAAAGCATACCTTGCAGAGGCGTTTGTGATTCGATAGGAAGAGCTTTCACTCGTTGATAGCCTGTCAAAGGAATTACTAATTATTTACTATATTAATGAAGTTGTACCTCGTATAACATTTGATGCTTTTTCGTGCGTGTGTATAATCTCCATGGCCACAAGTCAAGGTTGACAAGTTGCTCTAATTTTCCTTGATGTGCAAATGTACGCCTCGCAGGGCTAAATTTTGTATAGCTGTGAATAAAAAAAAATACCGACAATTCCCACGCCCTGCGGGAATCGATGCCATGCGAAGCGGTGTGCGCGGAGCCTGCCAAGCTAACGAAGCGACCATGAGAGCACCAAGACGTAGGCGGCTGTTTCATGACCTACATGACACACATGTCATAACGTTCATGTCATGACCTACCTTATGTGTTCATGATACACTTTCGTCATACTATGCCAATTGTGGTATATACCAAGTCACCTAAACGACCCTGAGAGCACCAAGACGTAGGCGGCTGTTTCACGACCTAGGGGACGCACATATCGCGACATTCGTGTCATGACCTATCATTTATGTTCCTCATACACTCCTGTCATTCTATGCCAATTTTGGTGCATATCGAGTTAACGAAAGGACCATGAGAGCACCAAGACCTAGGCGGCGGGATAGGTGGGCAAATACTGTCCAAGTGGCACCAAGTAATGCTTCACAGTTGAAAGAACATTGCGACGTCGTTTTTGGGGTACTACCTTCGGAATGCCGCCGGCGACCACTCTGCAGAATTCATCGTACGCGTCCCTCTGGGCGCGCAGGTACCAGACCAGGACTCCGCAGGCAGACCGGAGGACCAGGTAGGCGACGCAGTCGTAGAACATGAAGCCTGCCGCCGCGACCGAAGCGGCCAGCCTGTAGGCCACGCCCGCGTCCCCGTCGGTGCCGTCGGTGCGTGGCCTGGCGTGGAAGCTGGCCACGACGCCGTAGGTGCCGAGTCCTCCCGCCAGCACGCACAGTCTCAGGCACAGGTACAGGAGCCAGTGGTCTCGCTCCAACGCGTCGCGTCTCGTCGGAGGGCGGAACCCCGAGGACTTCTCGTGGAGGGCGCACTTCCGGAAGAACTCCAGCATCCGCCGGGAGCCGAGCAGCGCGCAGGACACGTTCGCCGCCGCTTCGGCCATCATGACGAGGTGCACGACGGAGGCTAGGGTCTCGCCAAAGTTTTTGTCCATGCCAAGGCGGACTGACCGCGCGACCCTCTTGACCACGACGCTGCCTTCGAGGAACGCGACCGCCGAGACCCAAGCCATGGCGTACAGGGTGTAAGGCGTCTTCATCGTCACCCTGGCCTTGTGTAAGGACACCGGAGTGAGGTTCTGGATCAGGAAGCAACCGAAGAACCGGCCGAGGAGGCGGAACAGAGAGAAGTCCCGGATCATGAAACAACCAGTCCGCTGGAGGTGCTTCCAGTGTGGCTGCAACTTCAGTGCTGGCGGAGGCTGGCAGGGAGCGGTGCCGTTCTTAGCACCACCAATGTCGAAATCTGGAATTTTGGGGTACCATATGGAGAAACGTATGTGACACAGCATCGATGACGGCTCAAGCTTTCCCAACTGCACGGTGTCGGAATTAGTAAAGATCACATGCCCACGATACATTCACCCGTTCTCCGTTCTCTTCCACGAGGCGTCATAGCAAAAGCAGGGCTTACTGGCAGACATGCCCCTACGCCAAACATGTGCTCCTTCTCTGTAGCTATCTTACGCACAATAGCGGCTAGCTGAAGAGTCACCCTTTAGAAGCCCTTTAGAAGAGTATTGTTGTTGTGGTGGTGGTGGTGGTTGTTGTTGTTGTTGTTTAAGCGTATATAGGCAAATGAATGGGCTAGATTTGAATACTCTAAGGCATTTAAGAAATAAATTATGCCACCCTTCCAAGTTATCCATATTTCCTAATCACTAAAGTGTTTTGCCTAATAGGCAGATCCAAAGGGACAAACTTGAACTCTCTTAGGGCGGGCTCACTTCATGCTTTTCCTCCACCGACTTCACTTACCACCTTGCCTATGCCTGCAGCTGCTCGTTTGAAGCACGGTAATTGATAAGAGGGAATAAACACGTAAACTTACGAGTAAGCTTTAGCTGGAGCCCAACTCCGATGCCGCCTATCAAATACATGTAAAGTTCTGAAATAGTTTTGTGCATTTAATTAAAACCATATTATATGATTTCAATGCGATTTCTTGCATTGGAGAGAGAAACTTAAATTCTAGTGACAATTGAAGGGGAATCTCGACATAGGGCCTAAATATTTAACAAAAAATTGCGCCAATTCGTAAATATGATAAAAATAGAAGAATGAAATTTACAAATCCCTAATTCTGCACCAAAAAGAAATATCGTAGTTCTGTAAGCTGCATCCCTTGGAACATCCAAAAGAGGACAAATAGAATTTGTTAATTTATATCTTACGTGAACTTCTTGCGTTGTTAGCGACAGTGTTTGAGAAGTCTTACAATTTAGTGGTGCACTTGGGAGCCAAGTAATATACATCAATCTTGTCCCTATTAGACGTACTATTAAATGCAATTTACACGATCGCGATATAATATTTTATTGCTGAGTTCATCATCATCATCAGCCTGGTTAAGCCCACTGCAGGGCAAAGGCCTCTCCTATACTTCTCCAATAACCCCGGTCATGTACTAATTGTGGCCATGTCGTCCCTGCAAACTTCTTTATCTCATCCTCCCACCTAACTTTCTGCCGCCCCCTGCTGCGCTTCCCTTCCCTTGGAATCCAGTCTACAACCCTTAATGACCATCGGTTATCTTCCCTCCTCATTACATGTCCTGCCCATGCCCATTTCTTTTTCTTGATTTCAACTAAGATGTCATTGACTCGCGTTTGTTCCCTCACCCAATCTGCTCTTTTCTTATCGCCTTAACGTTACTCCCATCATTCTTCTTTCCATAGCTCGTTGCGTCGTCCTCAATTTGAGTAGAACCCTTTCCGTAAGCCTCCAGGTTTCTGCCCCGTAGGTGAGTACTGGTAAGACACAGCTAATATGCACTTTTCTCTTGAGGGATAATAGCAACCTGCTGTTCATGTTCTAAGAATGCCTGCCAAACGCACCCCAGCCCATTCTTATTTTTCTGATTATTTCCCTCTCATGATCCGAATCTGCCGTCACTACCTGCCCTAAGTAGATGTATTCCCTTACAACTTCCAGTGCCTCGCTACCTATTGTAAATTGCTGTTCTCTTCCGAGACTGTTAAACATTACTTTAGTTTTCTGCATATTATTTTTAGACCCACTCTTCTACTTTGCCTCTCCAGGTCATTGAGCATGCATTGCAATCGGTCCCCTGAGTTACTAAGCAAGCAATTGCTGAGTTACGGAGTTGTAAACTTGGTAAGTTAATTTTCTAAGAACATTTGCTTTTCAACCATTAATATTACAAGAAATGATGGCCTAGATAAAAAAAATCCGCTTGCTACAATCCATAGATACATATATATATATATATATATATATATATATATATATATATATATATATATATATATATATATATATATATATATATATATATGTTTTATGTAACGAATCTCAGCAAATTCGATGCAGCAGCTGGCGAGAAATACGGTTTCTCCTTTCCCATGAATTTAAATAGGAGCTCCCTAGCTAAAGCTTCCTAATAGCTCCTCTTGTCTGATGCCCTGTATTGCTCTATGACTGCACTGAAGAATATTGTTTTCTTGATCAGCTGTAGAGTGTGCTAAACAGTTGGAAAATATGAGCTGCTGACAAATAAACACGAAGATGGGTTCCCTTAAAAAGCAACTTAACTCGACGCAAGCTAAGATTTCCCTATTTAGATACATATAAAATGCCACAATGTTCTTATGAGAGTGATTTGAATGAAATTTGTTGCACTTCAGAATCAGAATCGGTTTTTATTGAGATCATTAGAAAGTTTACAAGTTGTTAATATTCAGAAGGAGGTCCCGAAGTCAAAGGCTGCAATGGGACCTCCTTTAAAAAGTAAACGAATAAAACAAAAGTACAGCAGTTTCAACAAATTGTTAACATAGAGAAATTACAGGTTTTAGTATGAATAGCATGATTGAAGAATTACATATGCATAAATGTCATGAAAAAAAGCACTCTAACACAATCTCGTTGACAACTGATGAAGTAACTGCGTAGATGACGTGAGGTTGGTGAGAGATAATGTTAAATTCTTGTGATTTTAGAAACAAAACATTGATCTAGTGCTTGCTAATTTTTACAAAAATTCGTGAAACTTGGTAAGCGTAAAAAATTGAAGCAGGAAGTTCAGAAATCCGCAACTCTGCACCAAAAACAGATATTGCAGTTCTGTAGGCTGCATCCGATAGACCATCTGAAGTGGACAAACTTGACGTATGATTTTCCGGCTTACGTGACACTTTTACAATGCTTACCAGTGTTTTTTTCGAAAGTGCTACTCATAAATTAGTGCTATATTTCAGAACGGTGTGAACAACAATTTTTTCCACTTAGGACTTATTATCAAGTGCGATTTAGAAAATTGAGCTGTCGTTTTTACGGAATCCTAAATGTCATACTTCAGGGTTGTCGTTTATTTAGTTCTGCAATGTTTAATATTTTTCTTCGAAAAACACTAAATAAAGGAAGTGCTTCCTAGGGAGACTGTGTGCTGTAATATATATTTTATCTTGGTGTATGATATGCATGCCTACAATAAAGGATATGATGCGTGTTTCACATTGTTTCTTTCTTGATATGTTTCTAAGGAGCAAAAAAGAATAATTGTTGTATTTGCGTTTATGTATGCACCTCATTGCGAATGTATGATGTACAAAAATGCGAAAATGATCGTACTGCTGCGAATGTTGTCTGGTTGACGCAGCCTAGTCACGCACTTTCAGGCCCTTTCGCTATGTATCGCAAGGTAGTTTGTATGAACCGTCTTGAATAAAGAATTACTGAATGAACTACATTCTATTTTTTTTTCTTTTAAATGCAACAAACCTCATCAAAATATATACAGTGAAGCAAAAGGATAGAAAGTTGTGAAATTGGTACAGTAACATGATCTTGGATTGTAGCGCAAGTAACGCGGACCGAGACTAGAAGCAGACTCATCCTGTCTGCTTCTAGTCTCGGTCCGTGTCACTTGGCGCTCCAATCCAAGATCATATATGCAGTGAATACTGAGAAAAACGATTTCTTCTTTCCCATGTACATAGATCATAGCTCCTCAGAAATCCAGAAATTGACCGCTCACATAGAAGCCGGCGAGGCATTACCGGAGCACCAAAGGGAAACATCTAAAAGTGTCATCAGATTGAAATTCCGCAATACCCAATAAAGCGAATTTCGCGATGAGCAGAGGAGGCGGCGCGCTAGAAGACTACCTTGCCTCGAGAACGGGTCCCCCCTCCCCCAGCCCCACAATAATATGCCAGGCCAGTTCTTTGTGATGTAATATTGTGTGTCAATTGTTCTGGACCTAAATTCAGAATTAATGCTCTAGCCCCGTTTTCTCCTACTCGGCGGTACTTTTAATTTTTTTTTGGATCCAAACTCCTCGATATGTTTTTCAGGTTTGTAACTCTAGACGACACCTTCTACGTTGAATTTTAGTGTCGACGATTTACATCTCGCCTTCGAAGGAGAGACAAGTCGTTTTGCGGCACATTACGGGAGTTTGCTAGGGCAGCTGACACAATTGATTCGCATACTTACACTTGAAGAATGCCCCCATCAGGCCAGGCACACAGTTGACACGCTTATTGCCTTTGGGAGCTACGGCCATGTCTCCAGTTAGCTGCGATGATCGCCAATTCGGAAAATACTTTTTGTGCCGTAGAGGCTGTCGAACGCTGCGCTCTCAGTATCGACGAATACGTGCTCGCGTCAGCGTGCCTTCGACAACGCTCACCCATCAATTGCTCCACCACGTGACTCGATGCATCCGGCCAATGGGAACACTTGGCTAGCTTGGTTGGCGCAGCTGTCACGTGCATGACATCTGCTTTGTTTCCCTTAGGCGAGCTCGTAAGTAGAAAGAAGTGGCCCACGTATATATAAATCATGCAAATCGCGTCGTTTTGAAGCACGCAATAGAGTGATCGTTCAACCGCTGACAAACACTTCTGACGATGAACCACGCATTCTCTTTAACGCTTCACGCCTTTCTTCTTTTCTTGAGATGCAGGTCTCTATTTAGCCAAGTCAAGTCACTTCCAAAACGATCATTCTTTTAGGTCAATAATAGTGCATTATAAAAAAACAGTAAAGGGTAGTGCGACACCACGAGAAGAGGACACCACAGGAGAACAGCTGCCATGGAGGCGTTGTCCTTTTTATGGGCTTGTTTATCTGCAGCATTATCCTGATGCATAACTTAAGAAAGATCAATTCACAGAACCACAGTGCATGAGTCAAAGATCGCTCAGGGTGGAACCTGAACGCTTGCGGTGATCACTCATCCAAGCGACGCTCACGAGGAAAGCGCTTAGCAACTACTTGAAGAATGGAAGCAACAGTCATGTTTTTGCGTCAGCCGTCGTCTTGATATAGCTGCTGCCTTTTTCAATAACAAGCGTGCACGATCAATCAATCCAAGGTAGAGAATCTATATCCTAATATATCCAAGCATCCTAATTGAATTTATTTTGTAAGGTTTAACGTCCCGAAATTTCGCATTTGATTATCCCTCGCAATCCAGAAAGTCCTTCCACTCAACACTTCACTTCTACTCAATATAGTTGATGGCAGCGCCTCCCCTCGGCATATGTATCATTGCGCCCTCAGTTACCGTGGCCTCCGAGATCGAGCGTGCTGGCAGGCTTTGCTCGGGCTACAGTGTACTAGACGGTTTCTAGTACGCTGTAGTCGGGCCCTCCCATTCGGCGCGTTCCCCAGTGAAAAAAGTGCAATCCGGCGTGCCTGCTTGGAGGCCCCAAGGGGACACTGCTAGCCGAGGGCTCTGGCTAGCAGCCGAAATCAAGAAAGAAACAATTGATGATAACTCAATGGGAAGCTCACTACTTTTTCGAAGCGAGATCGGGATGCCTTAGAAAACGCACATGTAAAGCGAGATATAAGAAGGAAGAAGAAACATGTGCTTGCTGCAGTAAAGATAGGGAAACGTTGGAACATGTTTCATTAGAATGTGCAGATATCTGCCCAGCGGTCGATTTAGGCACCACTGACCCCTTTGAAGCTTTTGGTTTCACTGAGACCAGAGGGAAATAAACATGTCCGCAATAGAGATTAGTAAGAGGCGATTGGAATATTGGTGGAAGAAAAGCAGGGAAAGACATAAACGGAGGTGTACAAAAACAAAGTTCACAAAAGGGGGTCAGAAAACTTGATTATGGGAATTCGTCATGGTTTTTTTTTTAACTTAGGTAGGACATTAGGCAGTCTAATAGCAAGAGCTTGGGGGCGCAACCCACCACCCCGTTCCAGAGGGGACGCTCATAACATCCATCCGTCCATCCATCTGTCCATCGGCTAACAAAAACGTATCGACAAGGACAAAAACATACCGCAGCAAATATTTGCGATTAGATGAGGCATGTTTATGCGGTAGAAAAACTCCGGAGGCCATTGAGCACATCCAAATGGCATGGAAGGGGATTCACCCAGCGAGACCAGTACGTAACGTACAACTTCCATGAGCGCTTGGATATAGAGTAGACGGAAGCATCAACCACTCAGCAGTAGAAATAAACAAGGGACGTTTAGAATATTCACGGAAAAAAAGCAGGGAAAAGGTTCATACGACTGGATGATGTATGGGCATACGTAGCGGTGCAAGGTAGCTAGAGAAGTTTTTAGGGAAAAAAAGAGATTAAAATGTATGCAAAAATGCTAGTATGAAAAACATGTATAGCATACCTGATTAAATCAAGCAGGCTAGGTTACTATTTGTCACCGCCTATTTTTAATGGGGTTGCCAATAAATTAACATCATAACCATCATCATCATCATATGGCGCCCATGGAAGCAGCCATAGAAGGCAGACGGCGCGAGATTTCAACCTCCGCATGTTGACTCTTTTATTTTGCGGGTGAGGATATCTCTTCCCGCGAAACGCCAAAAGAGAGTCAATATGCGGACGTTGAATTCTCGCGCGGTCTTCCTTACCCGCCTCAATATTTCGCCTCCGATAACAGTGTAAGACCGCCATGAAATCCCACATGACCTACGCTTCCACATCGTGGCCAACCCTCTCCCAAGATGCATGCACCTGACTCACGATTAAGACCGACGCGCTCTTCGAGCTGAGTACTTATCAAAAACGTGGGATCACCAGCCAGATACTATCTGTGTTGATGCAGCAGGAACACATCGTGATGTCTTCACAGCTGCAGTCTCCACTCCTAACCACCAGGATATAGTAACAGCCTCAATATCGCAGAAGTCACCATGGCAGAAGAGGTAGACATCGTGCTTGCCACCTCCACCAACTGCCAAGCCCCCATCCTAATGGACTCGTAGAAGGCCTGTCGGAAATGTAAGCGTGGCCGAATATGCAAACAGGCTTTCCATATGTCATGACTAAGTCCCACCCCTCAGGAGGGTGTCGATCAGCTGGTTCCGGGGCCGTCAGGGACTGGTCAGGGGGGGGGGGGGAATGCCGCAGCACATGCGCTGGCCCGCGAATCACTTTAATGGGTGCCCCCGCAGCTGCCCACACCTTAGGCACGGAGGCCAGCGACTCAACTACCAGACAACGCGCACCAACAACATACCACGACGTTCTCCAGGACGCTCGGCTTGAGCGCCGCATACTGCCTCTCCGGCATCCCTCTCTCACGCGCTTACAGGGCGTCATGCTACACAGAGTGCCCACAAACCGGCTGATGTTTCCAACTCTCCTATGCAAATTCTACCCCACTCTCTATCCCATTTCTAGATACCCACATCGTAAGCACAAAGGCGACCTACTGCACGCCGTTTGGTTCTGCACGGATAATGCCTCACAAAGAGAATTACAGACACTAACATAAACATAGCTCAATGGCAGGCCACCCTACTCAACCCTGATCCGGACTGCCAGAAGTGGCTAGCGCACCGGGCCATCAGAGCGTCGGGAAAGTCAACGGCAACCCCGGACTAGAGGGCGCCCCCTGACTTCTTAGAAGTTTGACAAATAAAGTTTTACGGGGGAGCTGTTAAAACCTCGCGAGGTTTTTCTTGACGTCCACAGCTTTACTAAGCAGGGGCAGAGATAGCTGGGAGAGAGTGAAAGCAGAGTATAAAGATAGCATCACGCAGCATAGCGATGCGGCGAGGGTGGGTGGAGGGTAGCCGGGCAGAAGGAGCGGCAAGGCAGGGACACATGTCGTGTGACATCATTTCTCTCCGACAAAAACCGCTCGCTCACTTCCGCGGTTCTCTTCCTCGCAGTGGAAAAGCAATTATGCGTGGCTCTGCTATCGCAAACACCAGAGACTAGCGGAGCTAGGGGAAGCCCAACCAAAGTTAGACTAAGTGTACGGTTTGGCACTACTTTACTGGCCTTCCCCAGCTCCCCTGGTGTCTGGTGTTTGCGATAGCGGAGCCAAGCATTATTTTTTTTCTCTCTTGTGACGAGCATGCGACCCCCCCTCGGCCATAATCTTCGTCGGCCCGCCAGGCTCGGTGGCCCGCCCGACTTGGCGGGCAACATTGATCACCACGCCAAATAAACACCGACGAGCACAGCTGCTCACGGTCAGTCATCGTTCACCACCACCACGTTGCCGAGCGTCTCCCTGACGGAGGGCACCTCGAAGACACCCCTCCCCCCCTTCGTCCACAAACCCGGGCGGATCGCGACACTCTTCTCGTTTTGCGAAATATTTCCGCAAGTTATAACCTAGGCAATCTTTAGCTTTGTCTCGTGCTCTGCCTCGAAAACATTTTGCCAGCTCAACCGTTTATTCTTTTTCTTCCTTTATTTTTTTCCTGTACCTTTCTATATCCTTATCTATCAATTTTGTGGTATCTGTTCTACTTACTTGCGTCACATTTATTCCTTGATATTTCTAAAAAAAATGTGTAAGAATGCGGGCACACGAAGCAAGCAGGCGGATAAAGCGAGGCTGTCTGGCAGCGGGTCAGAGCTTCAAGACTTCAGCGACGGTCCGGCCTCTGTCCTACCTCCAGCCTGCGGTCTTCGCTCGTCCTGCTGACATCTCACTGAAGGCGAGAACTTCACGCTCCCCTCCTGTGATGCCGTGGCCGCGCTGCGCATGATCCTCAAGGAGCAAGCAGTGACGTATCCTCACGCGACATAGCCGCGCGCTCCGTGTTTTCGCGGTTTAGTTCGCGTTGATGCTAGCCACAGCACGAAGGTCAATTCGCTCGCTGCTGCTGCCGCGCTTCCTCACTCAGCGTTTTGCCAGCGAGTTTCCGCGGTCATCGAGTCATACGTGTTCACGTTTGCTTGTGCACGCGTTACAACATGGTTGGTAATTTATTTAGAATAGTGGCTAGCCAGGCTTGTTGGTACGAACACATTCTTTAGCAAACATTTAGCAACATTGAGCATTCTTTCTGTGTCCCGTTATTCGCGCTGTTTGCTAAAGAATGGTTTATTTAGTATGCCTATGTTTACAAGTTTGTACGGCCGCTAAAACTACTATCCTTGATTCGTGTAGCTATCCGCTAATTTGCTATCGCAATTGATACTTCGCCTCTCGTGCGGAATGGCGACTTTTTTTGTGTCCACAGCAGGACAAAGGTCTCTTCCGGCGGTCTCCAATAACCCTTGTCTGGCGTTAGCCTTGCGCCTGCGAATTTCATTACCCCAATAAGTTTTCTACCGTCCTCGACTGCGCTTCCCGTTTCCTTGGCAACCATTCTGTAACTTTAATCATCCACCGGTTATCTGCGCGACGCATTACATGGTTACATTACATTACAGTTATTCCCAGCATGCAGATACGTCTACCCCATGCCAGTCATCCCAGCCAGCCATTCCAGAGCACCTGCCGTACGCGGGCCCCCAGACACTCCCGGCGGGTATGCCCGGGAGCACGATGGTTGTGCCCGAGTAGGACCAGCCCATGAAGGGAGACCGTCAGCCAATGAATCAAGGAGAGCATCTTCAAATACATCCCGAGGATGAGGCAACCGTTCAGCCCACAACCCCCACACCAGCACGGCTCCTATGCCAGGCACCCGTCCAGCCCACGTCACCCGAGCCCCCTGCCGTAGCACGTAGAAGTTCACGACAGCGGCACCAAGCTGTTCGTTACGAGTCGGAGGACTTTCGCAAAGGAACTTAACTTGTGCGGGAAGGAATGTGATAGCGCCGACAGGCGTCGTCCAGTGTTTGTTATCAGAAGCGGATAAGCAACTGCCAGCGCGTATAAGAAGCACGCGCTGGTCCGAATAAAGGCTGTTCTCTCTATTCCGGAGCCCGTTGGTCTACTTGCTCGTCACCCTGCGCGCCTGCGCGCGTCACTGCCCGCGCAGTACACAACAGCTCCATTTTCTTTTCTCTTAATGTTACCTAGAATATTGCCTATCCCCGTTTTTTCTCTAGTCAACACCGCTCCTTTCCTGTCATGAGAGGGAAGTACGCTTAACGTCTTTATTTACATCGCTCGAGCCAGGAGTCAATTGTGAATAGCTTAGGAATAAAATTACTTACAGTGCTAATTATTTTTACTCATACAATTTATTGCTTTAGTGCAAGTTTACCGTCCATGTCGAGAAATAAACGTGAACAAGTTGTGAGAATATTGCTTGATGCATTACAGGGTTAAATGCGCAAAAATGGTCCTACTGTTCTTTCCAGTCTAGTTGGATGCTTTGAACAGCAAACTCGGCAAAGTAAGTATTGTAAAACTTCAACAACCAGCGGTCTCATCGACAGACAACGAAGCCTAAAGTGTCACGTGACGTCTACTGCAATTTTCACCATGCATCTTGAAGACATACCAAAGGTAGAGTCCACTAATTATCTCTGGATGACGTCTGATGCGCCTCTCAACTGGCGGGTCAGTTGGATGTCAATGCATGCCAAAAAGAAAAAGCCTGCCTATTGATTATGTAGCCGGAAAAGTATATGACATCCGTTGGCATTCTGCCTATGCTAAGTAATCTCTTTATAGGAAATAAATAGCCACTCGTACACGATATATCGCATACACGTTCGTGCTGTTTTCTCGGGTGCTGCGATTTACAAGCTCCACCCTCTTTTTCTCTAAGAACAAACAGCTGTGCGCTTCGCATTAGGGATTCCTTCAAGACTTGCAAATATGCTGCATCTATAGAATTCAGATTTCCTTCTCTCTCCTGCAGGTACAGCCATTTGACTCCACCCGTGAGAAGTTACGATTCACCCGTAAGAAGTCCTAAAGCAGTCACTTCTGTGCATTTCCCTGCCAGTGTTATTTTTTACGCGCACGCATTTGCGACATACTTCCGATGCCCGGCAGCTATTATTCTATCAATAAACGATGGGACGAGATTTTTCCTGATAACGCAAAATTACTTCCCCATTCTATTTCCGTCGTCATTGCGATATTGCGCAGGTAAACATAAACAAAAATTGGCAGTGACTTAGCTCGCCTATGCCAGGATATACGTAGCGAAAGCTAAGGCACAGCATGGTTAGCTTTGGTTAATCTTGATTGCAAGTCCAGGTTAGTCTGGTTGTCGAGCTATGTTGCAGCGTTTAGCCAGTCGTTCGGCGCACTGTTCGTCTGTTTCCTGGGCGATTCGTGTCTTCTTCATCTCGTTCCGATGTCGATTCCAGGCCTCCTCCCGCTTATCATAACTGTGGTTGCGGCGCACGCGAGCTCTCCTTTTCAATCATCCGACATGTTATCAGGCATGTGACGCAGCTGGAGAAGCGAGCGGAGGCGAACGCAACGACGAGGAACGCGACGTGACGTCATGTGCCCCCTCGGAGTGCGGCCAAGGCGAAATCGCAAGTTCGCGGCCAGTAAAGCTTTCGCTTTAAATGCTGACAAGGAATTAAATAGCCTTTCGACAAAACTATCTCTTTTATTTCCGTGCTTACCTGCCATGATTGCTCAGTGGCTATGGTGTTGGGCTGCTGAGCACGAGGTCGCGGGATCGAATCCCGGCCATGGCGGCCGCATTTCAATGGGGGAAATGCGCAAACACCCGTGCACTTAGATTTAAATGCACGTTAAAGAAACCCAGGTGGTCGAACATTCCGATGTCCTCCACTACAGCGTGCCTCAGAACGTGGTTTTCGCACGTGAAACCCCATATTTTTTTTTTTATTTCCATGCGTGTTCTTTCACATGACCAGATACCTGCACTGCCTTAAATAAGATCATTCACGAGCTTCGAAATAAACCAGCCTTGAATTAACGCCATGCGTGTCTAGTCTCACTTCATTTTCCTCTTAATTAGCGTCATTATTACATGCCAAGGATCCGTTCACTAACCTAGAAAATAGCACATTCGCATTCCATTGCCGTGTGAGTATTCCGCGAGCAACGGTTAGCAAAAGAATCGAACTAAACAGCGGACGAGGCCAACTAACGGCATTTTCTTTACGAGCAGACCCAGGCCTCGCTGCAAGACTAGCTGAACAGCTGAACAGCGTCGTCCTATCACCGCAAATACCGTCACGCCACAGCGCTACCAAGCCGTCTCATGGATGTCCACACTTACACGTAATCCCAAGCGCGAATTACGATTCTACAAGGGGCAACGCATGCCTCGTCATCAGACTGACCCTCGAGAATCTAGGGCGTGATAATGGTCTATCTGACAAAGCTTCTGGTCGAAGATTACCAGCCGGCTCGTCTCCAGTTGTGTTAGCCGAGTAGGTAAGGTGCTCAGCTCGCAACCTCAGTGGCTGTGGTGCCGGGCTGCTGAGCAAGAGGTCGCGGGATCGAATCCCGGCCACGGCGGCCGCATTTCGATGGGCGCGGAACCACCCGTGTATTTAGATTTAAGTGCACGTTAAAGAAGCACAGGTGGCCGAAATTTCCGGAGTCCTCCACTACGGCGTGCCTCAGAAAGTGGTTTTGGCACGGAAACACCACACTTTTTTTGAAGCCGCTGGTTCGAATCAGGGTGACTGCATTACTGAGGGAAATTCTGCAGTGCTGGCACCATGGCTCTAAATGTCACTGAAGGGCAGACATGTATCTTTTCACGAAAATAATCTCGGCCTCTACGTTTATTTACCGCGTTAACCGGCGTAAACGCATGCGTGGGAAGTGACATATATACGACGAGCCGCCGCGTTAGAGGTAACTTATTTTACCTCGCTGAAAAGAACATCGTCATGGGTTTTAAACGCTTGCCTGATTTTTTTTCATTTTTTTTCGAAAAATGTTATTCTATGCCTATTTATTTGTCACGAATACCTGGCGCCGTGGCTTAGTGGCTATGCTGTTGGGCTTCTAAGCACAAGGTAGCGGGATCGAATCCCACCTACGGCTGCCGCAATTTGTGTCCTTGCATTAAGTGCACGTGAAAACCTTTAGTGGTACAAATTTCTAGAGCCTGGCATGCCTCATAATCAGATCGTAGTTTGGCACATGAAACCTCGTAATTTCAATTTGTCCCACAAATTGATGTCAATCCATGAACGGGGAGTGCTCTACACGACACCAGCCCTTTCAAGACAACTTGTTTTCATAATCTACAAGTTTACCGGCATTTTCTTTTTCAAAAAAAATTATGTTGCTAATCCTCTGTTTTTCGCGTGAACCGACGTCCGGACATGCCTGAGGAGTGAAATAAAAGACGAACCAGCACTTTCGAGAGAACTTATTTTACCTGTCGGAAACGAATATCTTCATGAGCTATTCTTGCAATTTTTCCTTTTGTTATAAAAACAATTTTCTTGTTAATCGCTTATTGCTCAAATCGACGTCAGCGCATGCGCAGGGAGCGAAAAATATGTCGAAGCAGCTCCTTCGACAGAACTCGTTTTACCTGGCTGGAACGAATATTTTCATGAGCTATATATAGGCTTACCGCTTTTTTACGAGAAAAAATCTTTCGAGGCACTTATAGCCTATAGGGTACAAGCTTACTGTTTCTTTTTTTCATTTCTGTGGGAAAATTATTCTTTGCCTGATCGTTTATTTATCGTGTTAAACAGCGCCTACGCATGCCCGGGAACTGATATATGCGCAGTACGGGCGCATTCAAGACACCTTATTTTTCCTCGAAAAAATAATATTTTCATGGGCTATAGGCTTAGTCTTTTTTCCATTTTGGGGGGAAAATTATTCTTTGCCTGATCGTTTATTTATCGCGTTAAACGGCGTCTACGCATGCCCGGGAACTGATATATGCGCAGTACGGGCGCATTCAAGACACCTTATTTATCCTCGAAAAAATAATATTTTCATGGGCTATAGGGTTAGTCCTTTTTCCATTTTGGGGGGAAAATTATTCTTTGCCTGATCGTTTATTTATCGCGTTAAACGGCGTCTACGCATGCCCGGGAACTGATATATGCGCAGTACGGGCGCATTCAAGACACCTTATTTATCCTCGAAAAAATAATATTTTCATGGGCTATAGGCTTAGTGTTTTTTCCATGTTGGGGGGAAAATTATTCTTTGCCTGATCGTTTATTTATCGCGTTAAACGGCCTCTACGCATGCCCGGGAACTGATATATGCGCAGAACGGGCGCATTCAAGACACCTTATTTTTCCTCGAAAAAATAATATTTTCATGGGCTATAGGCTTAGTGTTTTTTCCATTTTGGGGGGAAAATTATTCTTTGCCTGATCGTTTATTTATCGCGTTAAACGGCCTCTACGCATGCCCGGGAACTGATATATGCGCAGTACGGGCGCATTCAAGACACCTTATTTTTCCTCGAAAAAATAATATTTTCATGGGCTATAGGCTTAGTGTTTTTCCATTTTGGGAGAAAATTATTCTTTGCCTGATCGTTGATTTATCGCGTTAAACAGCGTCTAAGCATGCCCGGGAACTGATATATGCGCAGTACGGGCGCATTCAAGACACCTTATTTTTCCTCGAAAAAATAATATTTTCATGGGCTATAGGCTTAGTGTTTTTTCCATGTTGGGGGGAAAATTATTCTTTGCCTGATCGTTTATTTATCGCGTTAAACGGCCTCTACGCATGCCCGGGAACTGATATATGCGCAGAACGGGCGCATTCAAGACACCTTATTTTTCCTCGAAAAAATAATATTTTCATGGGCTATAGGCTTAGTGTTTTTTCCATTTTGGGAGAAAATTATTCTTTGCCTGATCGTTGATTTATCGCGTTAAACAGCGTCTAAGCATGCCCGGGAACTGATATATGCGCAGTACGGGCGCATTCAAGACACCTTATTTTTCCTCGAAAAAATAATATTTTCATGGGCTTAGTCTTTTTTCCATTTTGGGGGGAAAATTATTCTTTGCCTGATCGTTTATTTATCGCGTTAAACGGCCTCTACGCATGCCCGGGAACTGATATATGCGCAGTACGGGCGCATTCAAGACACCTTATTTTTCCTCGAAAAAATAATATTTTCATGGGCTATAGGCTTAGTGTTTTTTCCATGTTGGGGGGAAAATTATTCTTTGCCTGATCGTTTATTTATCGTGTTAAACAGCGTCTACGCATGCCCGGGAACTGATATATGCGCAGTACGGGCGCATTCAAGACACCTTATTTTTCCTCGAAAAAATAATATTTTCATGGGCTATAGGCTTAGTGTTTTTTCCATGTTGGGGGGAAAATTATTCTTTGCCTGATCGTTTATTTATCGCGTTAAACGGCCTCTACGCATGCCCGGGAACTGATATATGCGCAGTACGGGCGCATTCAAGACACCTTATTTTTCCTCGAAAAAATAATATTTTCATGGGCTATAGTGTTAGTGTTTTTTCCATTTTGGGAGAAAATTATTCTTTGCCTGATCGTTGATTTATCGCGTTAAACAGCGTCTAAGCATGCCCGGGAACTGATATATGCGCAGTACGGGCGCATTCAAGACACCTTATTTTTCCTCGAAAAAATAATATTTTCATGGGCTATAGGCTTCGTGTTTTTTTCCATTTTGGGAGAAAATTATTCTTTGCCTGATCGTTGATTTATCGCGTTAAACAGCGTCTAAGCATGCCCGGGAACTGATATATGCGCAGTACGGGCGCATTCAAGACACCTTATTTATCCTCGAAAAAATAATATTTTCATGGGCTATAGGCTTAGTGTTTTTTCCATTTTGGGAGAAAATTATTCTTTGCCTGATCGTTGATTTATCGCGTTAAACAGCGTCTACGCATGCCCGGGAACTGATATATGCGCAGTACGGGCGCATTCAAGACACCTTATTTTTCCTCGAAAAAATAATATTTTCATGGGCTATAGGCTTAGTCTTTTTTCCATTTTGGGGGGAAAATTATTCTTTGCCTGATCGTTTATTTATCGCGTTAAACGGCCTCTACGCATGCCCGGGAACTGATACATGCGCAGTACGGGCGCATTCAAGACACCTTATTTTTCCTCGAAAAAATAATATTTTCATGGGCTATAGGCTTAGTGTTTTTTCCATTTTGGGGGGAAAATTATTCTTTGCCTGATCGTTTATTTATCGCGTTAAACGGCGTCTACGCATGCCCGGGAACTGATATATGCGCAGTACGGGCGCATTCAAGACACCTTATTTATCCTCGAAAAAATAATATTTTCATGGGCTATAGGCTTAGTGTTTTTTCCATGTTGGGGGGAAAATTATTCTTTGCCTGATCGTTTATTTATCGCGTTAAACGGCCTCTACGCATGCCCGGGAACTGATATATGCGCAGAACGGGCGCATTCAAGACACCTTATTTTTCCTCGAAAAAATAATATTTTCATGGGCTATAGGCTTAGTGTTTTTTCCATTTTGGGGGGAAAATTATTCTTTGCCTGATCGTTTATTTATCGCGTTAAACGGCCTCTACGCATGCCCGGGAACTGATATATGCGCAGTACGGGCGCATTCAAGACACCTTATTTTTCCTCGAAAAAATAATATTTTCATGGGCTATAGGCTTAGTGTTTTTCCATTTTGGGAGAAAATTATTCTTTGCCTGATCGTTGATTTATCGCGTTAAACAGCGTCTAAGCATGCCCGGGAACTGATATATGCGCAGTACGGGCGCATTCAAGACACCTTATTTTTCCTCGAAAAAATAATATTTTCATGGGCTATAGGCTTAGTGTTTTTTCCATGTTGGGGGGAAAATTATTCTTTGCCTGATCGTTTATTTATCGCGTTAAACGGCCTCTACGCATGCCCGGGAACTGATATATGCGCAGAACGGGCGCATTCAAGACACCTTATTTTTCCTCGAAAAAATAATATTTTCATGGGCTATAGGCTTAGTGTTTTTTCCATTTTGGGAGAAAATTATTCTTTGCCTGATCGTTGATTTATCGCGTTAAACAGCGTCTAAGCATGCCCGGGAACTGATATATGCGCAGTACGGGCGCATTCAAGACACCTTATTTTTCCTCGAAAAAATAATATTTTCATGGGCTTAGTCTTTTTTCCATTTTGGGGGGAAAATTATTCTTTGCCTGATCGTTTATTTATCGCGTTAAACGGCCTCTACGCATGCCCGGGAACTGATATATGCGCAGTACGGGCGCATTCAAGACACCTTATTTTTCCTCGAAAAAATAATATTTTCATGGGCTATAGGCTTAGTGTTTTTTCCATGTTGGGGGGAAAATTATTCTTTGCCTGATCGTTTATTTATCGTGTTAAACAGCGTCTACGCATGCCCGGGAACTGATATATGCGCAGTACGGGCGCATTCAAGACACCTTATTTTTCCTCGAAAAAATAATATTTTCATGGGCTATAGGCTTAGTGTTTTTTCCATGTTGGGGGGAAAATTATTCTTTGCCTGATCGTTTATTTATCGCGTTAAACGGCCTCTACGCATGCCCGGGAACTGATATATGCGCAGTACGGGCGCATTCAAGACACCTTATTTTTCCTCGAAAAAATAATATTTTCATGGGCTATAGTGTTAGTGTTTTTTCCATTTTGGGAGAAAATTATTCTTTGCCTGATCGTTGATTTATCGCGTTAAACAGCGTCTAAGCATGCCCGGGAACTGATATATGCGCAGTACGGGCGCATTCAAGACACCTTATTTTTCCTCGAAAAAATAATATTTTCATGGGCTATAGGCTTCGTGTTTTTTTCCATTTTGGGAGAAAATTATTCTTTGCCTGATCGTTGATTTATCGCGTTAAACAGCGTCTAAGCATGCCCGGGAACTGATATATGCGCAGTACGGGCGCATTCAAGACACCTTATTTATCCTCGAAAAAATAATATTTTCATGGGCTATAGGCTTAGTGTTTTTTCCATTTTGGGAGAAAATTATTCTTTGCCTGATCGTTGATTTATCGCGTTAAACAGCGTCTACGCATGCCCGGGAACTGATATATGCGCAGTACGGGCGCATTCAAGACACCTTATTTTTCCTCGAAAAAATAATATTTTCATGGGCTATAGGCTTAGTCTTTTTTCCATTTTGGGGGGAAAATTATTCTTTGCCTGATCGTTTATTTATCGCGTTAAACGGCCTCTACGCATGCCCGGGAACTGATACATGCGCAGTACGGGCGCATTCAAGACACCTTATTTTTCCTCGAAAAAATAATATTTTCATGGGCTATAGGCTTAGTGTTTTTTCCATTTTGGGGGGAAAATTATTCTTTGCCTGATCGTTTATTTATCGCGTTAAACGGCGTCTACGCATGCCCGGGAACTGATATATGCGCAGTACGGGCGCATTCAAGACACCTTATTTATCCTCGAAAAAATAATATTTTCATGGGCTAAAGGCTTTGTGTTTTTTCCATTTTGGGGGGAAAATTATTCTTTGCCTGATCGTTTATTTATCGCGTTAAACGGCCTCTACGCATGCCCGGGAACTGATATATGCGCAGTACGGGCGCATTCAAGACACCTTATTTTTCCTCGAAAAAATAATATTTTCATGGGCTATAGGCTTAGTGTTTTTTCCATTTTGGGGGGAAAATTATTCTTTGCCTGATCGTTTATTTATCGCGTTAAACGGCGTCTACGCATGCCCGGGAACTGATATATGCGCAGTACGGGCGCATTCAAGACACCTTATTTATCCTCGAAAAAATAACATTTTCATGGGCTATAGGCTTAGTGTTTTTTCCATTTTGGGGGAAAATTATTCTTTGCCTGATCGTTTATTTATCGCGTTAAACGGCCTCTACGCTGGCACGGGAACTGATATATGCGCAGTACGGGCGCATTCAAGACACCTTATTTATTCTCGAAAAAATAATATTTTCATGGGCTATAGGCTTAGTATTTTTTCCATTTTGGGGGGAAAATTATTCTTTGCCTGATCGTTTATTTATCGCGTTAAACGGCCTCTACACATGCCCGGGAACTGATATAAGCGCAGTACGGGCGCATTCAAGACACCTTATTTATCCTCGAAAAAATAATATTTTCATGGGCTATAAGCTTAGTGTTTTTTCCATTTTGGGGGAAAATTATTCTTTGCCTGATCGTTTATTTATCGCGTTAAACGGCCTCTACGCATGCCCGGGAACTGATACATGCGCAGTACGGGCGCATTCAAGACACCTTATTTTTCCTCGAAAAAATAATATTTTCATGGGCTATAGGCTTAGTGTTTTTTCCATTTTGGGGGGAAAATTATTCTTTGCCTGATCGTTTATTTATCGCGTTAAACGGCCTCTACGCATGCCCGGGAACTGATATATGCGCAGAACGGGCGCATTCAAGACACCTTATTTTTCCTCGAAAAAATAATATTTTCATGGGCTATAGGCTTAGTGTTTTTTCCATTTTGGGGGGAAAATTATTCTTTGCCTGATCGTTTATTTATCGTGTTAAACGGCCTCTACGCATGCCCGGGAACTGATATATGCGTAGAACGGGCGCATTCAAGACACCTTATTTTTCCTCGAAAAAATAATATTTTCATGGGCTATAGGCTTAGTGTTTTTTCCATTTTGGGGGGAAAATTATTCTTTGCCTGATCGTTTATTTATCGCGTTAAACGGCCTCTACGCATGCTCGGGAACTGATATATGCGCAGTACGGGCGCATTCAAGACACCTTATTTTTCCTCGAAAAAATAATATTTTCATGGGCTATAGGCTTAGTGTTTTTTCCATTTTGGGGGGAAAATTATTCTTTGCCTGATCGTTTATTTATCGCGTTAAACGGCCTCTACGCATGCCCGGGAACTGATATATGCGCAGTACGGGCGCATTCAAGACACCTTATTTTTCCTCGAAAAAATAATATTTTCATGGGCTATAGGCTTAGTGTTTTTTCCATTTTGGGGGGAAAATTATTCTTTGCCTGATCGTTTATTTATCGTGTTAAACGGCCTCTACGCACGCCCGGGAACTGATATATGCGCAGAACGGGCGCATTCAAGACACCTTATTTTTCCTCGAAAAAATAATATTTTCATGGGCTATAGGCTTAGTGTTTTTTCCATTTTGGGGGGAAAATTATTCTTTGCCTGATCGTTTATTTATCGCGTTAAACGGCCTCTACGCATGCCCGGGAACTGATATATGCGCAGTACGGGCGCATTCAAGACACCTTATTTTTCCTCGAAAAAATGATATTTTCATGGGCTATAGGCTTAGTGTTTTTTCCATTTTGGGAGAAAATTATTCTTTGCCTGATCGTTTATTTATCGCGTTAAACGGCCTCTACGCATGCCCGGGAACTGATATATGCGCAGAACGGGCGCATTCAAGACACCTTATTTTTCCTCGAAAAAATAATATTTTCATGGGCTATAGGCTTAGTGTTTTTTCCATGTTGGGGGGAAAATTATTCTTTGCCTGATCGTTTATTTATCGCGTTAAACGGCCTCTACGCATGCCCGGGAACTGATATATGCGCAGTACGGGCGCATTCAAGACACCTTATTTTTCCTCGAAAAAATAATATTTTCATGGGCTATAGGCTTAGTGTTTTTTCCATTTTGGGGGGAAAATTATTCTTTGCCTGATCGTTTATTTATCGCGTTAAACGGCCTCTACGCATGCCCGGGAACTGATATATGCGCAGAACGGGCGCATTCAAGACACCTTATTTTTCCTCGAAAAAATAATATTTTCATGGGCTATAGGCTTAGTGTTTTTTCCATTTTGGGGGGAAAATTATTCTTTGCCTGATCGTTTATTTATCGTGTTAAACGGCCTCTACGCATGCCCGGGAACTGATATATGCGCAGAACGGGCGCATTCAAGACACCTTATTTTTCCTCGAAAAAATAATATTTTCATGGGCTATAGGCTTAGTGTTTTTTCCATTTTGGGGGGAAAATTATTCTTTGCCTGATCGTTTATTTATCGTGGTAAACGGCCTCTACGCACGCCCGGGAACTGATATATGCGCAGAACGGGCGCATTCAAGACACCTTATTTTTCCTCGAAAAAATAATATTTTCATGGGCTATAGGCTTAGTGTTTTTTCCATTTTGGGGGGAAAATTATTCTTTGCCTGATCGTTTATTTATCGCGTTAAACGGCCTCTACGCATGCCCGGGAACTGATATATGCGCAGTACGGGCGCATTCAAGACACCTTATTTATCCTCGAAAAAATAATATTTTCATGGGCTATAGGCTTAGTGTTTTTTCCATTTTGGGGGGAAAATTATTCTTTGCCTGATCGTTTATTTATCGTGTTAAACGGCCTCTACGCATGCCCGGGAACTGATATGTGCGCAGAACGGGCGCATTCAAGACACCTTATTTTTCCTCGAAAAAATAATATTTTCATGGGCTATAGGCTTAGTGTTTTTTCCATTTTGGGGGGAAAATTATTCTTTGCCTGATCGTTTATTTATCGTGTTAAACGGCCTCTACGCATGCCCGGGAACTGATATATGCACAGAACGGGCGCATTCAAGACACCTTATTTTTCCTCGAAAAAATAATATTTTCATGGGCTATAGGCTTAGTGTTTTTTCCATTTTGGGGGGAAAATTATTCTTTGCCTGATCGTTTATTTATCGCGTTAAACGGCCTCTACGCATGCCCGGGAACTGATATATGCGCAGTACGGGCGCATTCAAGACACCTTATTTTTCCTCGAAAAAATAATATTTTCATGGGCTATAGGCTTAGTGTTTTTTCCATTTTGGGGGGAAAATTATTCTTTGCCTGATCGTTTATTTATCGTGTTAAACGGGCTCTACGCACGCCCGGGAACTGATATATGCGCAGAACGGGCGCATTCAAGACACCTTATTTTTCCTCGAAAAAATAATATTTTCATGGGCTATAGGCTTAGTGTTTTTTCCATTTTGGGGGGAAAATTATTCTTTGCCTGATCGTTTATTTATCGCGTTAAACGGCGTCTACGCATGCCCGGGAACTGATATATGCGCAGTACGGGCGCATTCAAGACACCTTATTTTTCCTCGAAAAAATGATATTTTCATGGGCAATAGGCTTAGTGTTTTTTCCATGTTGGGGGGAAAATTATTCTTTGCCTGATCGTTTATTTATCGCGTTAAACGGCCTCTACGCACGCCCGGGAACTGATATATGCGCAGAACGGGCGCATTCAAGACACCTTATTTATCCTCGAAAAAATAATATTTTCATGGGCTATAGGCTTAGTGTTTTTTCCATTTTGGGAGAAAATTATTCTTTGCCTGATCGCTTATTTATCGCGTTAAACGGCCTCTACGCACGCCCGGGAACTGATATATGCGCAGTACGGGCGCATTCAAGACACCTTATTTATCCTCGAAAAAATAATATTTTCATGGGCTATAGGCTTAGTGTTTTTTCCATTTTGGGGGGAAAATTATTCTTTGCCTGATCGTTTATTTATCGTGTTAAACGGCCTCTACGCATGCCCGGGAACTGATATATGCGCAGAACGGGCGCATTCAAGACACCTTATTTTTCCTCGAAAAAATAATATTTTCATGGGCTATAGGCTTAGTGTTTTTTCCATTTTGGGAGAAAATTATTCTTTGCCTGATCGTTTATTTATCGCGTTAAACGGCCTCTACGCACGCCCGGGAACTGATATATGCGCAGTACGGGCGCATTCAAGACACCTTATTTTTCCTCGAAAAAATAATATTTTCATGGGCTATAGGCTTAGTGTTTTTTCCATTTTGGGGGGAAAATTATTCTTTGCCTGATCGTTTATTTATCGTGTTAAACGGCCTCTACGCATGCCCGGGAACTGATATATGCGCAGAACGGGCGCATTCAAGACACCTTATTTTTCCTCGAAAAAATAATATTTTCATGGGCTATAGGCTTAGTGTTTTTTCCATTTTGGGGGGAAAATTATTTTTTGCCTGATCGTTTATTTATCGCGTTAAACGGCCTCTACGCATGCCCGGGAACTGATATATGCCCAGTACGGGCGCATTCAAGACACCTTATTTTTCCTCGAGAAAATAATATTTTCATGGGCTATAGGCTTAGTGTTTTTTCCATTTTGGGGGGAAAATTATTCTTTGCCTGATCGTTTATTTATCGTGTTAAACGGCCTCTACGCATGCCCGGGAACTGATATATGCGCAGTACGGGCGCATTCAAGACACCTTATTTTTCCTCGAAAAAATGATATTTTCATGGGCTATAGGCTTAGTGTTTTTTCCATGTTGGGGGGAAAATTATTCTTTGCCTGATCGTTTATTTATCGCGTTAAACGGCCTCTACGCACGCCCGGGAACTGATATATGCGCAGTACGGGCGCATTCAAGACACCTTATTTATCCTCGAAAAAATAATATTTTCATGGGCTATAGGCTTAGTGTTTTTTCCATTTTGGGAGAAAATTATTCTTTGCCTGATCGTTTATTTATCGCGTTAAACGGCCTCTACGCACGCCCGGGAACTGATATATGCGCAGTACGGGCGCATTCAAGACACCTTATTTATCCTCGAAAAAATAATATTTTCATGGGCTATAGGCTTAGTGTTTTTTTCCATTTTGGGGGGAAAATTATTCTTTGCCTGATCGTTTATTTATCGTGTTAAACGGCCTCTACGCATGCCCGGGAACTGATATATGCGCAGTACGGGCGCATTCAAGACACCTTATTTTTCCTCGAAAAAATGATATTTTCATGGGCTATAGGCTTAGTGTTTTTTCCATGTTGGGGGGAAAATTATTCTTTGCCTGATCGTTTATTTATCGTGTTAAACGGCCTCTACGCACGCCCGGGAACTGATATATGCGCAGAACGGGCGCATTCAAGACACCTTATTTTTCCTCGAAAAAATAATATTTTCATGGGCTATAGGCTTAGTGGTTTTTCCATTTTGGGAGAAAATTATTCTTTGCCTGATCGTTTATTTATCGCGTTAAACGGCCTCTACGCACGCCCGGGAACTGATATATGCGCAGAACGGGCACATTCAAGACACCTTATTTTTCCTCGAAAAAATAATATTTTCATGGGCTATAGGCTTAGTGTTTTTTCCATTTTGGGGGGAAAATTATTCTTTGCCTGATCGTTTATTTATCGTGTTAAACGGCCTCTACGCATGCCCGGGAACTGATATATGCGCAGAACGGGCGCATTCAAGACACCTTATTTTTCCTCGAAAAAATAATATTTTCATGGGCTATAGGCTTAGTGTTTTTTCCATTTTGGGGGGAAAATTATTCTTTGCCTGATCGTTTATTTATCGCGTTAAACGGCCTCTACGCATGCCCGGGAACTGATATATGCGCAGAACGGGCGCATTCAAGACACCTTATTTTTCCTCGAAAAAATAATATTTTCATGGGCTATAGGCTTAGTGTTTTTTCCATGTTGGGGGGAAAATTATTCTTTGCCTGATCGTTTATTTATCGCGTTAAACGGCCTCTACGCATGCCCGGGAACTGATATATGCGCAGAACGGGCGCATTCAAGACACCTTATTTTTCCTCGAAAAAATAATATTTTCAAGGGCTATAGGCTTAGTGTTTTTTCCATGTTGGGGGGAAAATTATTCTTTGCCTGATCGTTTATTTATCGCGTTAAACGGCCTCTACGCACGCCCGGGAACTGATATATGCGCAGTACGGGCGCATTCAAGACACCTTATTTATCCTCGAAAAAATAATATTTTCATGGGCTATAGGCTTAGTGTTTTTTCCATTTTGGGAGAAAATTATTCTTTGCCTGATCGTTTATTTATCGCGTTAAACGGCCTCTACGCACGCCCGGGAACTGATATATGCGCAGTACGGGCGCATTCAAGACACCTTATTTTTCCTCGAAAAAATAATATTTTCATGGGCTATAGGCTTAGTGTTTTTTCCATTTTGGGGGGAAAATTATTCTTTGCCTGATCGTTTATTTATCGTGTTAAACGGCCTCTACGCATGCCCGGGAACTGATATATGCGCAGTACGGGCGCATTCAAGACACCTTATTTTTCCTCGAAAAAATGATATTTTCATGGGCTATAGGCTTAGTGTTTTTTCCATGTTGGGGGGAAAATTATTCTTTGCCTGATCGTTTATTTATCGCGTTAAACGGCCTCTACGCACGCCCGGGAACTGATATATGCGCAGTACGGGCGCATTCAAGACACCTTATTTATCCTCGAAAAAATAATATTTTCATGGGCTATAGGCTTAGTGTTTTTTCCATTTTGGGAGAAAATTATTCTTTGCCTGATCGTTTATTTATCGCGTTAAACGGCCTCTACGCACGCCCGGGAACTGATATATGCGCAGAACGGGCGCATTCAAGACACCTTATTTTTCCTCGAAAAAATAATATTTTCATGGGCTATAGGCTTAGTGTTTTTTCCATTTTGGGGGGAAAATTATTCTTCGCCTGATCGTTTATTTATCGCGTTAAACGGCCTCTACGCATGCCCGGGAACTGATATATGCGCAGAACGGGCGCATTCAAGACACCTTATTTTTCCTCGAAAAAATAATATTTTCATGGGCTATAGGCTTAGTGTTTTTTCCATTTTGGGAGAAAATTATTCTTTGCCTGATCGTTTATTTATCGCGTTAAACGGCCTCTACGCATGCCCGGGAACTGATATAAGCGCAGTACGGGCGCATTCAAGACACCTTATTTATCCTCGAAAAAATAATATTTTCATGGGCTATAGGCTTAGTGTTTTTTCCATTTTGGGGGAAAATTATTCTTTGCCTGATCGTTTATTTATCGCGTTAAACGGCCTCTACGCATGCCCGGGAACTGATACATGCGCAGTACGGGCGCATTCAAGACACCTTATTTTTCCTCGAAAAAATAATATTTTCATGGGCTATAGGCTTAGTGTTTTTTCCATTTTGGGAGAAAATTATTCTTTGCCTGATCGTTTATTTATCGCGTTAAACGGCCTCTACGCATGCCCGGGAACTGATATATGCGCAGAACGGGCGCATTCAAGACACCTTATTTTTCCTCGAAAAAATAATATTTTCATGGGCTATAGGCTTAGTGTTTTTTCCATTTTGGGAGAAAATTATTCTTTGCCTGATCGTTTATTTATCGCGTTAAACGGCCTCTACGCATGCCCGGGAACTGATATATGCGCAGTACGGGCGCATTCAAGACACCTTATTTTTCCTCGAAAAAATAATATTTTCATGGGCTATAGGCTTAGTGTTTTTTCCATTTTGGGAGAAAATTATTCTTTGCCTGATCGTTTATTTATCGCGTTAAACGGCCTCTACGCATGCCCGGGAACTGATATATGCGCAGAACGGGCGCATTCAAGACACCTTATTTTTCCTCGAAAAAATAATATTTTCATGGGCTATAGGCTTAGTGTTTTTTCCATTTTGGGAGAAAATTATTCTTTGCCTGATCGTTTATTTATCGCGTTAAACGGCCTCTACGCATGCCCGGGAACTGATATATGCGCAGAACGGGCGCATTCAAGACACCTTATTTTTCCTCGAAAAAATAATATTTTCATGGGCTATAGGCTTAGTGTTTTTTCCATGTTGGGGGGAAAATTATTCTTTGCCTGATCGTTTATTTATCGCGTTAAACGGCCTCTACGCATGCCCGGGAACTGATATATCCGCAGTACGGGCGCATTCAAGACACCTTATTTTTCCTCGAAAAAATAATATTTTCATGGGCTATAGGCTTAGTGTTTTTTCCATTTTGGGGGGAAAATTATTCTTTGCCTGATCGTTTATTTATCGCGTTAAACGGCCTCTACGCATGCCCGGGAACTGATATATGCGCAGAACGGGCGCATTCAAGACACCTTATTTTTCCTCGAAAAAATAATATTTTCATGGGCTATAGGCTTAGTGTTTTTTCCATTTTGGGGGGAAAATTATTCTTTGCCTGATCGTTTATTTAAACGGCCTCTACGCATGCCCGGGAACTGATATATGCGCAGAACGGGCGCATTCAAGACACCTTATTTTTCCTCGAAAAAATAATATTTTCATGGGCTATAGGCTTAGTGTTTTTTCCATTTTGGGGGGGAAAATTATTCTTTGCCTGATCGTTTATTTATCGTGTTAAACGGCCTCTACGCACGCCCGGGAACTGATATATGCGCAGAACGGGCGCATTCAAGACACCTTATTTTTCCTCGAAAAAATAATATTTTCATGGGCTATAGGCTTAGTGTTTTTTCATTTTGGGGGGAAAATTATTCTTTGCCTGATCGTTTATTTATCGCGTTAAACGGCCTCTACGCATGTTCGGGAACTGATATATGCGCAGTACGGGCGCATTCAAGACACCTTATTTTTCCTCGAAAAAATAATATTTTCATGGGCTATAGGCTTAGTGTTTTTTCCATTTTGGGGGGAAAATTATTCTTTGCCTGATCGTTTATTTATCGCGTTAAACGGCCTCTACGCATGCCCGGGAACTGATATATGCGCAGTACGGGCGCATTCAAGACACCTTATTTTTCCTCGAAAAAATAATATTTTCATGGCTATAGGCTTAGTGTTTTTTCCATTTGGGGGGAAAATTATTCTTTGCCTGATCGTTTATTTATCGTGTTAAACGGCCTCTACGCACGCCCGGGAACTGATATATGCGCAGAACGGGCGCATTCAAGACACCTTATTTTTCCTCGAAAAAATAATATTTTCAATGGGCTATAGGCTTAGTGTTTTTTTCCATTTTGGGGGGGAAAATTATTCTTTGCCTGATCGTTTATTTATCGCGTTAAACGGCCTCTACGCATGCCCGGGAACTGATATATGCGGCAGTACGGGCGCATTCAAGACGCCTTATTTTTCCTCGAAAAAATGATATTTTCATGGGCTATAGGCTTAGTGTTTTTTCCATTTTGGAGAAAATTATTCTTTGCCTGATCGTTTATTTATCGCGTTAAACGGCCTCTACGCATGCCCGGGAACTGATATATGCGCAGAACGGGCGCATTCAAGACAACTTATTTTTCCTCGAAAAAATAATATTTTCATGGGCTATAGGCTTAGTGTTTTTTCCATTTTGGGAGAAAATTATTCTTTGCCTGATCGTTTATTTATCGCGTTAAACGGCCTCTACGCATGCCCGGGAACTGATATATGCGCAGAACGGGCGCATTCAAGACACCTTATTTTTCCTCGAAAAAATAATATTTTCATGGGCTATAGGCTTAGTGTTTTTTCCATGTTGGGGGGAAAATTATTCTTTGCCTGATCGTTTATTTATCGCGTTTAAACGGCCTCTACGCATGCCCGGGAACTGATATATGCGCAGTACGGGCGCATTCAAGACACCTTATTTTTCCTCGAAAAAATAATATTTTCATGGGCTATAGGCTTAGTGTTTTTTCCGTTTTGGGGGGAAAATTATTCTTTGCCTGATCGTTTATTTATCGCGTTAAACGGCCTCTACGCATGCCCGGGAACTGATATATGCGCAGAACGGGCGCATTCAAGACACCTTATTTTTCCTCGAAAAAATAATATTTTCATGGGCTATAGGCTTAGTGTTTTTTCCATTTTGGGGGGAAAATTATTCTTTGCCTGATCGTTTATTTATCGTGTTAAACGGCGTCTACGCATGCCCGGGAACTGATATATGCGCAGAACGGGCGCATTCAAGACACCTTATTTTTCCTCGAAAAAATAATATTTCATGGGCTATAGGCTTAGTGTTTTTTCCATTTTGGGGGGAAAATTATTCTTTGCCTGATCGTTTATTTATCGCGTTAAACGGCCTCTACGCATGTTCGGGAACTGATATATGCGCAGTACGGGCGCATTCAAGACACCTTATTTTTCCTCGAAAAAATAATATTTCATGGGCTATAGGGCTTAGTGTTTTTTCCATTTTGGGGGGAAAATTATTCTTTGCCTGATCGTTTATTTATCGCGTTAAACGGCCTCTACGCATGCCCGGGAACTGATATATGCGCAGTACGGGCGCATTCAAGACACCTTATTTTTCCTCGAAAAAATAATATTTTCATGGGCTATAGGCTTAGTGTTTTTTCCATTTTGGGGGAAAATTATTCTTTGCCTGATCGTTTATTTATCGTGTTAAACGGCCTCTACGCACGCCCGGGAACTGATATATGCGCAGAACGGGCGCATTCAAGACACCTTATTTTTCCTCGAAAAAATAATATTTTCATGGGCTATAGGCTTAGTGTTTTTTTCCATTTTGGGGGGAAAATTATTCTTTGCCTGATCGTTTATTTATCGCGTTAAACGGCCTCTACGCATGCCCGGGAACTGATAATATGCGCAGTACGGGCGCATTCAAGACGCCTTATTTTTCCTCGAAAAAATGATATTTTCATGGGCTATAGGCTTAGTGTTTTTTCCATTTTGGGAGAAAATTATTCCTTTGCCTGATCGTTTATTTATCGCGTTAAACGGCCTCTACGCATGCCCGGGAACTGATATATGCGCAGAACGGGCGCATTCAAGACACCTTATTTTTCCTCGAAAAAATAATATTTTCATGGGCTATAGGCTTAGTGTTTTTTCCATTTTGGGAGAAAATTATTCTTTGCCTGATCGTTTATTTATCGCGTTAAACGGCCTCTACGCATGCCCGGGAACTGATATATGCGCAGAACGGGCGCATTCAAGACACCTTATTTTTCCTCGAAAAAATAATATTTTCATGGGCTATAGGCTTAGTGTTTTTTTCCATGTTGGGGGGAAAATTATTCTTTGCCTGATCGTTTATTTATCGCGTTAAACGGCCTCTACGCATGCCCGGGAACTGATATATGCGCAGTACGGGCGCATTCAAGACACCTTATTTTTCCTCGAAAAAATAATATTTTCATGGGCTATAGGCTTAGTGTTTTTTCCGTTTTGGGGGGAAAATTATTCTTTGCCTGATCGTTTATTTATCGCGTTAAACGGCCCTCTACGCATGCCCGGGAACTGATATATGCGCAGAACGGGCGCATTCAAGACACCTTATTTTTCCTCGAAAAAATAATATTTTCATGGGCTATAGGCTTAGTGTTTTTTCCATTTTGGGGGGAAAATTATTCTTTGCCTGATCGTTTATTTATCGTGTTAAACGGCGTCTACGCATGCCCGGGAACTGATATATGCGCAGAACGGGCGCATTCAAGACACCTTATTTTTCCTCGAAAAAATAATATTTTCATGGGCTATAGGCTTAGTGTTTTTTCATTTTGGGGGGAAAATTATTCTTTGCCTGATCGTTTATTTATCGTGTTAAACGGCCTCTACGCACGCCGGGAACTGATATATGCGCAGAACGGGCGCATTCAAGACACCTTATTTTTCCTCGAAAAAATAATATTTTCATGGGCTATAGGCTTAGTGTTTTTTCCATTTTGGGGGGAAAATATTCTTTGCCTGATCGTTTATTTATCGCGTTAAACGGCCTCTACGCATGCCCGGGAACTGATATATGCGCAGTACGGGCGCATTCAAGACACCTTATTTTTCCTCGAAAAAATAATATTTTCATGGGCTATAGGCTTAGTGTTTTTTCCATTTTGGGGGGAAAATTATTCTTTGCTGATCGTTTATTTATCGTGTTAAACGGCCTCTACGCATGCCCGGGAACTGATATATGCGCAGAACGGGCGCATTCAAGACACCTTATTTTTCCTCGAAAAAATAATATTTTCATGGGCTATAGGCTTAGTGTTTTTTTCCATTTTGGGGGGAAAATTATTCTTTGCCTGATCGTTTATTTATCGTGTTAAACGGCCTCTACGCATGCCCGGGAACTGATATATGCGCAGAACGGGCGCATTCAAGACACCTTATTTTTCCTCGAAAAAATAATATTTTCATGGGCTATAGGCTTAGTGTTTTTTCCATTTTGGGGGGAAAATTATTCTTTGCCTGATCGTTTATTTATCGCGTTAAACGGCCTCTACGCATGCCCGGGAACTGATATATGCGCAGAACGGGCGCATTCAAGACACCTTATTTTTCCTCGAAAAAATAATATTTTCATGGGCTATAGGCTTAGTGTTTTTTCCATTTTGGGGGGAAAATTATTCTTTGCCTGATCGTTTATTTATCGTGTTAAACGGCCTCTACGCACGCCCGGGAACTGATATATGCGCAGAACGGGCGCATTCAAGACACCTTATTTTTCCTCGAAAAAATAATATTTTCATGGGCTATAGGCTTAGTGTTTTTTCCATTTTGGGGGGAAAATTATTCTTTGCCTGATCGTTTATTTATCGCGTTAAACGGCCTCTACGCATGCCCGGGAACTGATATATGCGCAGTACGGGCGCATTCAAGACACCTTATTTTTCCTCGAAAAAATGATATTTTCATGGGCAATAAGCTTAGTGTTTTTTTCCATGTTGGGGGGAAAATTATTTTTTGCCTGATCGTTTATTTATCGCGTTTAAACGGCCTCTACGCACGCCCGGGAACTGATATATGCGCAGTACGGGCGCATTCAAGACACCTTATTTATCCTCGAAAAAATAATATTTTCATGGGCTATAGGCTTAGTGTTTTTTCCATTTTGGGAGAAAATTATTCTTTGCCTGATCGCTTATTTATCGCGTTAAACGGCCTCTACGCACGCCCGGGAACTGATATATGCGCAGTACGGGCGCATTCAAGACACCTTATTTATCCTCGAAAAAATAATATTTTCATGGGCTATAGGCTTAGTGTTTTTTCCATTTTGGGGGGAAAATTATTCTTTGCCTGATCGTTTATTTATCGTGTTTAACGGCCTCTACGCATGCCCGGGAACTGATATATGCGCAGAACGGGCGCATTCAAGACACCTTATTTTTCCTCGAAAAAATAATATTTTCATGGGCTATAGGCTTAGTGTTTTTTCATTTTGGGAGAAAAATTATTCTTTGCCTGATCGTTTATTTATCGCGTTAAACGGCCTCTACGCACACCGGGAACTGATATATGCGCAGTACGGGCGCATTCAAGACACCTTATTTTTCCTCGAAAAAATAATATTTTCATGGGCTATAGGCTTAGTGTTTTTTCCATTTTGGGGGGAAAATTATTCTTTGCCTGATCGTTTATTTATCGTGTTAAACGGCCTCTACGCATGCCCGGGAACTGATATATGCGCAGAACGGGCGCATTCAAGACACCTTATTTTTCCTCGATAAAATAATATTTTCATGGGCTATAGGCTTAGTGTTTTTTCCATTTGGGGGGGAAAATTATTTTTTGCCTGATCGTTTATTTATCGCGTTAAACGGCCTCTACGCATGCCCGGGAACTGATATATGCCCAGTACGGGCGCATTCAAGACACCTTATTTTTCCTCGAGAAAATAATATTTTCATGGGCTATAGGCTTAGTGTTTTTTCCATTTTGGGGGGAAAATTATTCTTTGCCTGATCGTTTATTTATCGTGTTAAACGGCCTCTACGCATGCCCGGGAACTGATATATGCGCAGTACGGGCGCATTCAAGATACCTTATTTTTCCTCGAAAAAATGATATTTTCATGGCTATAGGCTTAGTGTTTTTTCCATGTTGGGGGGAAAATTATTCTTTGCCTGATCGTTTATTTATCGCGTTAAACGGCCTCTACGCACGCCCGGGAACTGATATATGCGCAGTACGGGCGCATTCAAGACACCTTATTTATCCTCAAAAAAATAATATTTTCATGGGCTATAGGCTTAGTGTTTTTTCCATTTTGGGAGAAATTATTCTTTGCCTGATCGTTTATTTATCGCGTTAAACGGCCTCTACGCACGCCCGGGAACTGATATATGCGCAGTACGGGCGCATTCAAGACACCTTATTTATCCTCGAAAAAATAATATTTTCATGGGCTATAGGCTTAGTGTTTTTTCCATTTTGGGGGGAAAATTATTCTTTGCCTGATCGTTTAGTTATCGTGTTAAACGGCCTCTACGCATGCCCGGGAACTGATATATGCGCAGTACGGGCGCATTCAAGACACCTTATTTTTCCTCGAAAAAATGATATTTTCATGGGCTATAGGCTTAGTGTTTTTTCCATGTTGGGGGGAAAATTATTCTTTGCCTGATCGTTTATTTATCGTGTTAAACGGCCTCTACGCACGCCCGGGAACTGATATATGCGCAGAACGGGCGCATTCAAGACACCTTATTTTTCCTCGAAAAAATAATATTTTCATGGGCTATAGGCTTAGTGGTTTTTCCATTTTGGGAGAAATTATTCTTTGCCTGATCGTTTATTTATCGCGTTAAACGGCCTCTACGCACGCCCGGGAACTGATATATGCGCAGAACGGGCGCATTCAAGACACCTTATTTTTCCTCGAAAAAATAATATTTTCATGGGCTATAGGCTTAGTGTTTTTTCCATTTTGGGGGGAAAATTATTCTTTGCCTGATCGTTTATTTATCGTGTTAAACGGCCTCTACGCATGCCCGGGAACTGATATATGCGCAGAACGGGCGCATTCAAGACACCTTATTTTTCCTCGAAAAAATAATATTTTCATGGCTATAGGCTTAGTGTTTTTTCCATTTTGGGGGGAAAATTATTCTTTGCCTGATCGTTTATTTATCGCGTTAAACGGGCCTCTACGCATGCCCGGGAACTGATATATGCGCAGAACGGGCGCATTCAAGACACCTTATTTTTCCTCGAAAAAATAATATTTCATGGGCTATAGGCTTAGTGTTTTTTCCATGTTGGGGGGAAAATTATTCTTTGCCTGATCGTTTATTTATCGCGTTAAACGGCCTCTACGCATGCCCGGGAACTGATATATGCGCAGAACGGGCGCATTCAAGACACCTTATTTTTCCTCGAAAAAATAATATTTTCATGGGCTATAGGCTTAGTGTTTTTTCCATGTTGGGGGAAAATTATTCTTTGCCTGATCGTTTATTTATCGCGTTAAACGGCCTCTACGCACGCCCGGGAACTGATATATGCGCAGTACGGGCGCATTCAAGACACCTTATTTATCCTCGAAAAAATAATATTTTCATGGGCTATAGGCTTAGTGTTTTTTCCATTTTGGGAGAAAATTATTCTTTGCCTGATCGTTTATTTATCGCGTATAAACGGCCTCTACGCACGCCCGGGAACTGATATATGCGCAGAACGGGCGCATTCAAGACACCTTATTTTTCCTCGAAAAAATAATATTTTCATGGGCTATAGGCTTAGTGTTTTTTCCATTTTGGGGGGAAAATTATTCTTTGCCTGATCGTTTATTTATCGTGTTAAACGGCCTCTACGCATGCCCGGGAACTGATATATGCGCAGTACGGGCGCATTCAAGGACACCTTATTTTTCCTCGAAAAAATGATATTTTCATGGGCTATAGGCTTAGTGTTTTTTCCATGTTGGGGGGAAAAATTATTCTTTGCCTGATCGTTTATTTATCGTGTTAAACGGCCTCTACGCACGCCCGGGAACTGATATATGCGCAGAACGGGCGCATTCAAGACACCTTATTTTTCCTCGAAAAAATAATATTTTCATGGGCTTAGTGTTTTTTCCATTTTGGGAGAAAATTATTCTTTGCCTGATCGTTTATTTATCGCGTTAAACGGCCTCTACGCACGCCCGGGAAATGATATATGCGCAGTACGGGCGCATTCAAGACACCTTATTTATCCTCGAAAAAATAATATTTTCATGGGCTATAGGCTTAGTGTTTTTTCCATTTTGGGAGAAAATTATTCTTTGCCTGATCGTTTATTTATCGCGTTTAAACGGCCTCTACGCACGCCCGGGAACTGATATATGCGCAGTACGGGCGCATTCAAGACACCTTATTTTTCCTCGAAAAAATAATATTTTCATGGGCTATAGGCTTAGTGTTTTTCCATGTTGGGGGGAAAATTATTCTTTGCCTGATCGTTTATTTATCGTGTTAAACGGCCTCTACGCATGCCCGGGAACTGATATATGCGCAGTACGGGCGCATTCAAGACACCTTATTTTTCCTCGAAAAAATGATATTTTCATGGGCTATAGGCTTAGTGTTTTTCCATGTTGGGGGGAAAATTATTCTTTGCCTGATCGTTTATTTATCGCGTTAAACGGCCTCTACGCACGCCCGGGAACTGATATATGCGCAGTACGGGCGCATTCAAGACACCTTATTTATCCTCGAAAAAATAATATTTTCATGGGCTATAGGCTTAGTGTTTTTTCCATTTTGGGAGAAAATTATTCTTTGCCTGATCGTTTATTTATCGCGTTAAACGGCCTCTACGCACGCCCGGGAACTGATATATGCGCAGAACGGGCGCATTCAAGACACCTTATTTTTCCTCGAAAAAATAATATTTTCATGGGCTATAGGCTTAGTGTTTTTTCCATTTTGGGGGGAAAATTATTCTTTGCCTGATCGTTTATTTATCGTGTAAACGGCCTCTACGCATGCCGGGAACTGATATATGCGCAGTACGGGCGCATTCAAGACACCTTATTTTTTCCTCGAAAAAATGATATTTTCATTGGCTATAGGCTTTGTGTTTTTTCCATTTTGGGGGGAAAATTATTCTTTGCCTGATCGTTTATTTATCGCGTTAAACGGCCTCTACGCATGCCCGGGAACTGATATTATGCCCAGTACGGGCGCATTCAAGACACCTTATTTTTCCTCGAGAAAATAATATTTTCATGGGCTATAGGCTTAGTGTTTTTTCCATTTTGGGGGGAAATTATTCTTTGCCTGATCGTTTATTTATCGCGTTAAACGGCCTCTACGCATGCCCGGGAACTGATATATGCGCAGTACGGCGCATTCAAGACACCTTATTTTTCCTGGAAAAAATAATATTTTCATTGGCTATAGGCTTAGTGTTTTTTTCCATTTTGGGAGGAAAATTATTCTTTGCCTGATCGTTTATTTATCGCGTTAAACGGCCTCTACGCATGCCCGGGAACTGATATATGCCCAGTACGGGCGCATTCAAGACACCTTATTTTTCCTCGAAAAAATAATATTTTCATTGGCTATAGGCTTAGTGTTTTTTCCATTTTGGGGGGAAAATTATTCTTTGCCTGATCGTTTATTTATCGCGTTTAAACGGCCTCTACGCATGCCCGGGAACTGATATATGCCGCAGAACGGGCGCATTCAAGACACCTTATTTTTCCTCGAAAAAATAATGTTTTCATGGGCTATAGGCTTAGTGTTTTTTCCATGTTGGGGGGAAAATTATTCTTTGCCTGATCGTTTATTTATCGCGTTAAACGGCCTCTACGCATGCCCGGGAACTGATATATGCGCAGAACGGGCGCATTCAAGACACCTTATTTTCCTCGAAAAAATAATATTTTCATGGGCTATAGGCTTAGTGTTTTTTCCATGTTGGGGGCAAAATTATTCTTTGCCTGATCGTTTATTTATCGCGTTAAACGGCCTCTACGCATGCCCGGGAACTGATATATGCGCAGAACGGGCGCATTCAAGACACCTTATTTTTCCTCGAAAAAATAATATTTTCATGGGCTATAGGCTTAGTGTTTTTTCCATGTTGGGGGGAAAATTATTCTTTGCCTGATCGTTTATTTATCGCGTTAAACGGCCTCTACGCATGCCCGGGAACTGATATATGCGCAGAACGGGCGCATTCGAGACACCTTATTTTTCCTCGAAAAAATAATATTTTCATGGGCTATAGCTTAGTGTTTTTTCCATTTTGGGGGGAAAATTATTCTTTGCCTGATCGTTTATTTATCGCGTTAAACGGCCACTACGCATGCCCGGGAACTGATATATGCGCAGAACGGGCGCATTCAAGACACCTTATTTTTCCTCGAAAAAATAATATTTTCATTGGCTATAGGCTTTGTGTTTTTTCCATTTTGGGGGAAAATTATTCTTTGCCTGATCGTTTATTTATCGCGTTAAACGGCCTCTACGCATGCCCGGGAACTGATATATGCCCAGTACGGGCGCATTCAAGACACCTTATTTTTCCTCGAGAAAATAATATTTTCATGGGCTATAGGCTTAGTGTTTTTTCCATTTTGGGGGAAAATTATTCTTTGCCTGATCGTTTATTTATCGCGTTTAAACGGCCTCTACGCATGCCCGGGAACTGATATATGCGCAGTACGGGCGCATTCAAGACACTTATTTTTCCTCGAAAAAATAATATTTTCATTGGCTATAGGCTTAGTGTTTTTTCCATTTTGGGGAGGAAAATTATTCTTTGCCTGATCGTTTATTTATCGCGTTAAACGGCCTCTACGCATGCCCGGAACTGATATATGCCCAGTACGGGCGCATTCAAGACACCTTATTTTCCTCGAAAAAATAATATTTTCATGGGCTATAGGCTTAGTGTTTTTTCCATTTTGGGGGGAAAATTATTCTTTGCCTGATCGTTTATTTATCGCGGTTAAACGGCCTCTACGCATGCCGGGAACTGATATATGCCCAGTACGGGCGCATTCAAGACACCTTATTTTTCCTCGAAAAAATAATATTTTCATGGGCTATAGGCTTAGTGTTTTTTCCATTTTGGGGGGAAAATTATTCTTTGCCTGATCGTTTATTTATCGTGTTAAAGGCCTCTACGCAAGCCCGGGAACTGATATATGCGCAGTACGGGCGCATTCAAGACACCTTATTTTTCCTCGAAAAAATAATATTTTCATGGGCTATAGGCTTAGTGTTTTTTCCATGTTGGGGGGAAAATTATTCTTTGCCTGATCGTTTATTTATCGCGTTAAACGGCCTCTACGCATGCCCGGGAACTGATATATGCGCAGAACGGGCGCATTCAAGACACCTTATTTTTCCTCGAAAAAATAATATTTTCATGGGCTATAGGCTTAGTGTTTTTTCCATTTTGGGGGGAAAATTATTCTTTGCCTGATCGTTTATTTATCGCGTTAAACGGCCACTACGCATGCCCGGGAACTGATATATGCGCAGAACGGGCGCATTCAAGACACCTTATTTTTCCTCGAAAAAAATAATATTTTCATGGGCTATAGGCTTAGTGTTTTTTCCATTTTGGGGGGAAAATTATTCTTTGCCTGATCGTTTATTTATCGTGTTAAACGGCCTCTACGCATGCCCGGGAACTGATATATGCGCAGTACGGGCGCATTCAACACACCTTATTTTTCCTCGAAAAAATAATATTTTCATTGGCTATAGGCTTAGTGTTTTTTCCATTTTGGGGGGAAAATTATTCTTTGCCTGATCGTTTATTTATCGCGTTTAAACGGCCTCTACGCATGCCCGGGAACTGATATATGCGCAGAACGGGCGCATTCAAGACACCTTATTTTTCCTCGAAAAAATAATATTTTCATGGGCTATAGGCTTAGTGTTTTTTCCATGTTGGGGGGAAAATTATTCTTTGCCTGATCGTTTATTATCGCGTTAAACGGCCTCTACGCATGCCCGGGAACTGATATATGCGCAGAACGGGCGCATTCAAGACACCTTATTTTTCCTCGAAAAAATAATATTTTCATGGGCTATAGGCTTAGTGTTTTTTCATGTTGGGGGAAAATTATTCTTTGCCTGATCGTTTATTTATCGCGTTAAACGGCCTCTACGCACGCCCGGGAACTGATATATGCCCAGTACGGGCGCATTCAAGACACCTTATTTTTCCTCGAGAAAATAATATTTTCATGGGCTATAGGCTTAGTGTTTTTTCCATTTTGGGGGGAAAATTATTCTTTGCCTGATCGTTTTATTTATCGCGTTAAACGGCCTCTACGCACGCCCGGGAACTGATATATGCCCAGTACGGGCGCATTCAAGACACCTTATTTTTCCTGGAAAAAATAATATTTTCATTGGCTATAGGCTTAGTGTTTTTTCCATTTTGGGAGAAAATTATTCTTTGCCTGATCGTTTATTTATCGCGTTAAACGGCCTCTACGCATGCCCGGGAACTGATATATGCCCAGTACGGGCGCATTCAAGACACCTTATTTTTCCTCGAAAAAATAATATTTTCATGGGCTATAGGCTTAGTGTTTTTTCCATTTTTGGGGGGAAATTATTCTTTGCCTGATCGTTTATTTATCGCGGTAAACGGCCTCTACGCATGCCCGGGAACTGATATATGCGCAGTACGGACGCATTCAAGACACCGTATTTTTCCTCGAAAAAATATATTTTCATGGGGCTATAGGGCTTTGTGTTTTTTTTCCATTTTCGGGGGAAAATTATTCTTTGCCTGATCGTTTATTTATCGCTTTAAACGCCCTCTACGCATGCCCGGGAACTGATATATGCGCAGTACGGGCGCATTCAAGACACCTTATTTTTCCTCGAAAAAATAATATTTTCATGGGCTATAGGCTTAGTGTTTTTTCCATTTTGGGGGGAAAATTATTCTTTGCCTGATCGTTTATTTATCGTGTTAAACAGCGTCTACGCATGCCCGGGAACTGATATATGCGAAGTACGGGCGCATTCAAGACGCCTTATTTTTCCTCGAAAAAATAATATTTTCATGGGCTATAGGCTTAGTGTTTTTTCCATTTTGGGGGGAAAATTATTCTTTGCCTGATCGTTTATTTATCGCTTTAAAACGCCCTCTACGCATGCCCGGGAACTGATATATGCGCAGTACGGGCGCATTCAAGACACCTTATTTTTCCTCGAAAAAATAATATTGTCATGGGCTATAGGCTTAGTGTTTTTTCCATTTTGGGGGGAAAGTTATTCTTTGCCTGATCGTTTATTTATCGCTTTAAACGCCCTCTACGCCA